>NC_138771.1:507137746-507298572 GCF_965119305.1 Pelophylax lessonae | reverse complement strand
TTGATCGCATATCGCAGTGCGATCGTGCAGTTCGCACAGGATGGGATCGCACAAGTGTGAACCGCTGTGCGATCCGATCCTGATGCAAAAATGCCTCCTGTGCGTGTTTGCACCGGGTGCGATGCGAATTTAGCCATACAAACTGTATGGCTAAACTCGCACCGCACAGCTGATCGCATGTAATGTCGGAGCAGTGCGCTCCGACATTACATGCGAACCCGGCACTCGCATGAGTGTGAACCGGGTCACGAAACGCGTAGAGCTACTTTAGATGCTACATGATATCATCATACAACCTATTTATATGAATTCGTTACCAATATTTACTGTTTATTATGTATTTATGAATTAATTTTTTATTATGTCCCTCCTCGTTGTATTACTGAGAGCTATATGGGTCATTTTATATGTGCAATCATGTTACTCTGTGTCAATCATGTCATTTAGTATGTATTTTGTGGTATCAGTGGTCTTGATCATGTTTACCAATATTACTGTACTATTTACTATACATCTTCTATGTGAATAAATATTGTTTATCTATAAAACATTATGGTTTATTATGCTATGATCTTATACACATTTTTACCAGCATATACATATCTGGATACATTTTTATTAATTTCCCCAGATTGCACCTGCGTTTTCATTTAAAGTCCCAAACTCCCTTAGAATTATTCAATTGATTTAGGGATGGAGGTATTGACCCTACCATGTCATATCCTCATTTAAAGTCCCAATTTTTGTCCCCCTGTTTGTCCCTCCTGAGTCTTTAACATGGATGGACCAAGCCTGGCCAGATCTGTTTGGACATTGGACCGCTACACGGTCGATGATGTAGATAGCCCGCCCCATATTCCAGTTGGCTTTGACAGACTTGAAGGTCTTCCATAGTTCAGGCTTGGACTGGTTGCGATGGGGTTTCAGGATATAAAGAAAGGAAAAACTTAAAAAAGGTGTATGGCGCTGCCTCTGTGCTCTTATTAATTGATAAAATTCCTTAAAAGTGCCACAGTGCAATAAATATACAATATGTATCTCCTTATTGTTGAAATAAATAAAGTGGTATGAAAACTAATAAAAGTGACTATAATGGTAAAATATATGTGAATGGTATTCCAAAAATCTTAGTAGCATAAAATTAATAAACGCAAGCTAAACAAGCCGTAGTGTGTTAAAGTGATAGATATTGTGAAGTGTGTATTGTGATCCTAAACCCTTAGTATAAAAACTCCATAAGGTTCCTATTCCTTAATAGGGCTGAATAAAAACAATTCTAAAATATATGGTGCAAGATCAGCGGAGCCTTATATAAAACAATCCATAAATGTCCTCGGAAATACACAGTATAAAGTGTCACAAATGGGTGATAAAAGGTGGTATAAAATCTGGAGTGGCGTGTGGTAAGAATAAAAAATACGTGATAAAGGTGGGTGATAGAAAATTACGTGGTAAAAGATTCGTGATAAAAAAATGTTATGTGAGCGGCTATACCAATCCCTAGATATAGCTAAATAAAATGATATAAATTATACAAAAAACAATATAAACCAGGAGGGCACTATATATAAAACCAACCTACAAATGATTCAAGAGATATGTAAATGTACAAGCAGCAGAAAACCACAGACAGAAGTAGCAGCAATTGTTATCGGCCAGATTCTCAAATAAATATGATAAAGACAAAGTAGTCCAAGAATAGTCCACTTGATTTCTATCAGATATATCAAAATACAATCTTTCCCGCAATTATGGTAATAATAAATAGTCCATAAAAAACTTCAGTGTAAAACGAAATGTTTCCCAAAAAAGTGACTTCAGTGCAGGTGCTTCAACGTATCGCTTTAAGGGTGCCAAACACAGGTGATCACTCCGTTCTCCCCGCACCCCCAGGACTGCACTCACCAGAATTAATCACCCCTACAGGGGTAACGGGCCTTAGGTATACTATTCCCTCTGGTAATCTCTGGGTCCCCTCTGGTCTCCCTGGATGGTCCAGTTAGGATCGAGTGCTGTCCTGTAGCCTGCTCGAGTCCGGTCACACTTGCCTCTAAGTATGCTCCGATGGCAAAGGAACTGGATCCTCCTCTCTCACTCCTGCAAGTCTGCTGCACTTTCTGTCAGTCTCCCTCCTAGACTCGGCTCGGTCGGAGTATTTTGATATATCTGATAGAAATCAAGTGGACTATTCTTGGACTACTTTGTCTTTATCATATCTATTTGAGATTCTGGTCGATAACAATTGCTGCTACTTCTGTCTGTGGTTTTCTGCTGCTTGCACATTTACATATCTCTTGAATCATTTGTAGGTTGGTTTTATATATAGTGCCCTGCTGGTTTATATTGTTTTTTGTATAATTTATATCATTTTATTTAGCTATATCTAGGGATTGGTATAGCCGCTCACATTTTTATCACAAATCTTTTACCACGTAATTTTCTATCACCCACCTTTATCACGTATTTTTTATTCTTACCACACGCCACTCCAGATTTTCTACCACCTTTTATCACCCATTTGTGACACTTTATACTGTGTATTTCCGAGGACATTTATGGATTGTTATATATAAGGCTCCGCTGATCTTGCACCATATATTTTAGAATTGTTTTTATTCAGCCCTATTAAGGAATAGGAACCTTATGGAGTTTTTATACTAAGGGTTTAGGATCACCATACACACTTCACAATATCTATCACTTTAACACGCTACGGCTTGTTTAGCTTGCGTTTATTAATTTTATGCTACTAAGATTTTTGGAATACTATTCACATATATTTTACCATTATAGTCACTTTTATTAGTTTTCATATCACTTTATTTATTTCAACAATAAGGAGATACATATTGTATATTTATTGCACTGTGGCACTTTTAAGGAATTTTATCAATTAATAAGAGCACAGAGGCAGCGCCATACACCTTTTTTAAGTTTTTCCATTTTTTCACTATACAGTGGGTACGGAAAATATTCAGACCCCCTTAAATTTTTCACTCTTTGTTATATTGCAGCCATTTGCTAAAATCATTTAAGTTCATTCTTCTTCCTCATGAATGTACACATAGCACCCCATACTGACAGAAAAACACAGAATTGTTGACATTGTTGCAGATTTATTAAAAAAGAAAAACTGAAATATCACATGGTCCTAAGTATTCAGACCCTTTGCTCAGTATTTAGTAGAAGCCCCCTTTTGATCTAATACAGCCAGGAGTCTTTTTGGGAAAGATGCAACAAGTCTTTCACACCTGGATTTGGGGATCCTCTGCCATTCCTCCTTGCAGATCCTCTCCAGTACTGTCAGGTTGGATGGTAAACGTTGGTGGACAGCCATTTTTAGGTCTCTCCAGAGATGCTCAATTGGGTTTAAGTCAGGGCTCTGGCTGGGCCATTCAAGAACAGTCACGGAGTTGTTGTGAAGCCACTCCTTCGTTATTTTAGCTGTGTGCTTAGGGTCATTGTCTTGTTGGAAGGTAAACCTTCGGCCCAGTCTGAGGTCCAGAGCACTCTGGAGAAGGTTTTTGTCCAGGATATCCCTGTACTTGGCCGCATTCATCTTTCCCTCGATTGCAACCAGTCGTCCTGTCCCTGCAGCTGAAAAACACCCCCACGGCATGATGCTGCCACCACCATGCTTCACTGTTGGGACTGTATTAAACAGGTGATGAGCAGTGCCTGGTTTTCTCCACACATACTGCTTAGAATTAAGGCCAAAACGTTCTATTTTGGTCTCATCAGACCAGAGAATCTTATTTCTCACCATCTTGGAGTCCTTCAGGTGTTTTTTTAGCAAACTCCATGCGGGCTTTCATGTGTCTTACACTGAGGAGAGGCTTCCGTCGGGCCACTCTGCCATAAAGCCCCGACTGGTGGAGGGCTGCAGTGATGGTTGACTTTCTACAACTTTCTCCCATCTCCTGACTGCATCTCTGGAGCTCAGCCACAGTGATCTTTGGGTTCTTCTTTACCTCTCTCACCAAGGCTCTTCTCCCCCGATAGCTCAGTTTGGCCCGACGGCCAGCTCTAGGAAGGGTTCTGGTCATCCCAAACGTCTTCCATTTGAGGATTATGGAGGCCACTGTGCTCTTAGGAACCTTAAGTGCAGCAGAAATCTTTTTGTAACCTTGGCCAGATCTGTGCCTTGCCACAATTCTGTCTCTGAGCTCTTCAGGCAGTTCCTTTGACCTCATGATTCTCATTTTCTCTGACATGCATTGTGATCTGGAAGGTCTTATATAGACAGGTGTGTGGCTTTCCTAATCAAGTCCAATCAGTATAATCAAACACAGCTGGACTCAAATGAAGGTGTAGAACCATCTCAAGGATGATCAGAAGAAATGGAAAGCACCTGAGTTAAATATATGAGTGTCACAGCAAAGGGTCTGAATACTTAGGACCATGTGATATTTCAGTTTTTCTTTTTTAATAAATCTGTAATAATGTCAACAATTCTGTGTTTTTCTGTCAGTATGGGGTGCTATGTGTACATTCATGAGGAAGAAGAATGAACTTAAATGATTTTAGCAAATGGCTGCAATATAACAAAGAGTGAAAAATTTAAGGGGGTCTGAATACTTTCCGTACCCACTGTATATCTCAGGAATATAGTTATATAGGTGGGCTGCAGCCGGTCTCATTTAGATTCTAATATATCCTAAGCGCGGATTCTCCTCACATTCAGGATATAAAGAAAGTCCCACACAGCCTCGTTACACCAAGCCTCTCTCTTGGCCTCTATCTCCAACATTATCACCCTAGGAGCATAAGGATAATCATATCTATATTCTAAGGCCACCTTCCTCTGTATCAGCCATTGAAGTCTGGAGAACCTGGGGAGGGTTTGTCTGTTTCCTCTCCCAGGTGGGGAATACAGGGTCTCCTCTCTCTTGATGAGGGTGCCATAGGCCTCTTTTTGCTCCCGTGCCCGGGCATAGGTACGAGGCAGGCATAGGTCTGGGACCCAAGTAGCGTAGGCCCCGCAGAACCCCAGATTCTTGGCACACTGCCTATGTACCACCGAATCCCTTGTCTCCTCATCAAGAATGCTAGGACTGGCTGAACTGCTCCAGTCATCCGTTCCCCAGTTCCACTCTGTCTCTTCCTCTGACCTCCAAACATCTATCCAGAGATGTATAGTAACGAAGTAGAACTACTTAAGTACTGTACTTAAGTACCGAAATGCGGTATCTGTACTTTCCTAGAGTAGAATTTTTTTCTCCTACTTCTACTTTTACTTCACTACATTTTTTTGATGATTTCGATACTTCTACTCAAGTATTTTTTTTTTTGTGCTGCATAGTTACTCGTTACTTTTAAAAAAATTACCACTGCCAGAACAGTAGATGGCAGGTTGCATAAAGCTCAAAAAAATGTGTATAATGTCATTTGTAAATCAGCGCATACGGAAATAAAGGCTGTGTATAATAAAAGCTGCTATACCAAATCTTTCCAATAAAAAGAAAATATGAAACAAACAAATAAATGGTGCTACAGCGCTTAAAGTGCATAAAGAAACTACTAACAAACACAGGTTAATCATTTGAAATAATAAAAAATAATATGATGTTCAAACGTTTGACTTCTTTCTTTAATAACTACATAACACAGTACTTGTACTTCTACTTTCAGTACTTGAGTAGAATTTTTTTTTCAAAACTACTGGTACTTGTTACTTTTAGTACTTAAGTAGCAAATTTTTTAAAAAAACTACTTGCAATACTTAAGTAAAAAAAATGTTGAATACTTTAGTACTTCTACTTAAGTAACTTTTTCTGCGAGCACTTCCACTTCTACTCAAGTCACTTTTTGATCGAGCACTTGTACTTTTACTCAAGTAGAACTTTCGAGTACTTTATACAAGTCTGCATCTATCCCCCCCTCCAAGGCTCCGTAGCGATGTTGGAAACTGGGAGACCCCTCACAGTCTTCCCCACCGAAGGCCACTAACTCCCCTCTGCCACTTTTGTAATGGTACTGGTGTCTGCTGGTGCAATCTTCAGTGCATCAAGTGGCTGCTACCTGCAGGCACCTTGCCTCTGTAGTATGGGTCTCCCTCACGTGGCACATCATAGTACAGACAGGTGTCACTGATCCCGGCCCCAGCAGCATCCTGAGTACTCCTCTGCCCACAGGGATTCCCAGTTCAGAAGTTGACAGAGCACGAGTGACTCCAGTCTCCCACATCACATTCATTCTTCTGGGCTGGCAATCACTCTTGCCACAGCAAATTGCCACAGTGCCCGTCCTGGCTCCACACTTGCATCCGCATGGTAACATTCTGACACTGATTACATACCAGGCCCAGATGTTCCACGCCAGCTCCGGTACACAACATCAGTCTCCCAGCAGGCACAAGTCACACCCCTGTATCCCACAGGGTCCATATCGGCATCCCAGTCCCCTCTGCAGGATCTCCACCAACACGTGGGATAGCCCCCGCGTCACTCCGGCAACCGCCATCTTGCTCCTGCACACACGTGTCTCCCTCTCAGCTACACCCGGAAGTGGAAGTAATATATTGGCTCCCTTCCTCTTCTTGGATTGGTAGTTCATGAGCGACAACTCCGCCCACAACTCCAGATTAACTGACTCTCTGGCGGTGGCTCCTCCTGCTAGGCAGATCTCTTTAGTGTGCTTTCCCGCGCGGTACAGTAACCTCTTCATTGTCGCTCCAACTCTGCTCCGCCAGCATGAAGATTACTGTACAGCAGATCCTTCTCAATCCACACACATCCGCCATTACTATCTGAATCTGGGCCTCAGTTGCACTTTCATCTTGCTAAGCCAACTGATCTCCCTTGCTTCTTTGGAAAATTTTCCCACTGTCAGGCATTGCATGGCCAACTATTTTCTTTACAGTATACAGTGGGGATTGAAAGTTTGGGCACCCCAGGTAAACATTTGTATTAATGTGCATAAAGAAGCCAAGGAAAGAGCGAAAAATCTCCAAAAGACATCAAATTACAGATTAGACATTCTTATATTATGTCAACAAAAGTTAGATTTTATTTCCATCATTTACACTTTCAAAATAACAGAAAACAAAAAAATGGTGTCTGCAAAAGTTTGGGCACCTTGCAGAGTTAATATCTTGTACTGCCCCCTTTGGCAAGTATCACAGCTTGTTAACGCTTTTTGTAGCCAGCCAAGAGTCTTTCAATTCTTGTTTGAGGTATCTTTGCCCATTCTTCCTTTCAAAAGTCTTCCAGTTCGTTGAGATTTCTGGGCTGTCTGTCACACACTGCTCTTTTAAGGTCTATCCATAGATTTTCAATTATGTTGAGGTCAGGAGATTGTGAAGGCCATGGCAAAACCTTCAGTTTATGCTTCTTGAAGTAATCCCCTGTGGATTTCGAGGTGTGTTTAGGATCATTATCCATTTGTAGAAGCCATCCTCTCTTTAACTTAAGCTTTTTCACAGATGGCATCAAGTTACCATCTAAAATGTGCTGACATTTTATTGAATCCATTTTTCCTTCTACTCGTGAGATGTTCCCTATGCCACTGGCTGCAATACAACCCCAAAGCATGATTGATCCACCCCCATGCTTAACAGTTGGACAGAGGTTCTTTTCATTCAATTTTGTGCCCCTCGGTCCACAGAACTTGTTTCCAAAATGCATCAGGCTTGTCTATATGTTCATTTGCAAAGTTCAAACGCTGATTTTTGTAGTGAGGACTTGGAAGAGGTTTTCTTCTGATGACTCTTCCATGAAGACCATATTTGTACAAGTATCTCTTTATAGTGGAATAGTGTACCACAGCTCCAGTGCCTGCCAGATCTTTCTGGAGGGATCGTGCAGCCAAACGTGGGTTTTGAATTGTTTTTCTCACAATCCTGGGAGCTGTTCTGTCTGATATTTTTCTTGGTCTTCCAGATCTTGCTTTAACTTCCACTGTTCCTGATGACTGCCATTTCTTAATTACATTTCAAACAGAGGATATTGACATCTGAAAACGCTTTGCTATCTTCTTATAGCCTTCTCCAGCTTTGTGAGCGTCAACTATTTTCAGTTTCAGTTTTCTAGACAACTGCTTAGAAGATGCCATGGTGCTGATTGTTGGGGCAAGGTCAGATGAGTCTGGGCATTTAAAACCTTTGAGATTGACATCACCTGGTCTTCCCAGACGATTGAGAACAATCCATGACACTGGCAGGTCTCAGCCTTGTAAAGGGGGCAGTGCATGCTATAAATTCTGCCATGTGCCCAAACTTTTGTAGATGCCATTTTTTTGTTTTCTGTAATTTTGAAAGTGTCAATGATGGAAATAAAATCTAACTTTTATTGATATATTATAAGAATTAGGGTTGAGCGGACACCTAGATGTCCGTGTTCGACGGGTTCGGCCGAACTTTAAAAAAAAGTCCGGGTCCGTGTCCCGGACTTTTACCGAACTTTTCCCGGACACCGAACCCCATTGAAGTCAATGGGGACCCGAACTTTAAGGCACTAAAATGGCTCTAAAACACCAAAGGAAAGGGCTAGAGTGCTGCAAATGGCAGCAAAACGTAATTAAGAGCATGGCAAGTGCTCTGCAAACAAATGTGGATAGGGAAATAACTTAAAACAACAAAAAAAAACAGAAAAATAAAACAATGTTCTTCTTCATCTCTGAAGGACGAGGCCCATATGGAGTAGGAGGGAGGTTGAGGTGGTGGTGGATGTGGCGGTGACATAGGCGTGCGCACAGGGTGTGCTGGGTGTGCCTGGGCACACCCTAATCACCTAGGGCACATAGCATTGCCAGTGAGGAGATGGGAAAGATCTCCCTGGGACCTGCTCTGCTCTATTTCTCCTTGCCTACAGGTACATGGCCCCGATACATTACTCTCCCTGCTGGCAAACACATGCATGTGTATTTCAACTTTGGGGTGCACACCTTAATGCAATAGGCTGCGCACACCTATGGGCGGTGTAGGTGGAAGCGGCGGTGGAGGAGGACCAGGGCCGGATTAACAGCATCATGGGCTTGGTGCTGAGGATTTTGAAGGGCCTTAGGGCCGTGCCTTGCCATGCACCCAGAGGAGGAAGGGTGCAGCCATGCATGCCTAATTCAACATGGGATGCTGTCTCTGAAGCCCATAAACACATCCATGCATCGCCAACTGTCCCTCCTTGTCCGGCCTTCACGCTGTGTGGGGAGGTTCTGAGGGTGCTGCCTGGGGAAGCGAGCATAGAAGCCAGACTTCTGTGTTTACAAGTGACAGAAGAGCGGTAACAGTGAATATGGCCAACCCGGGGCCTATATAAAAGGTAGGGGCCTGGAGCTGCAGCTCCAATAGCCCCTACATTAATCTGGCCCTGAGGAGGAGGACGAGGTAGCCAACACTGCTTCTTTTCACAAATTTTAAATGAGGGTACACCCCAAAAGAGTGAGAAAGAGCAAAAATGGAACAATGGGTGGGTAAGGTCGGTATCCATTGCTATTCTGCATAAGGTACGGAAAAGTCCCGTGGGATCCATGCCTGGTTCATTTTAATGAACGTGAGCTTGTCCACATTGTCTCTGGACAGGCGGCTGCGCTTGTCTGTTATAACGCCCCCAGCCGTGCTAAATACCCGTTCAGATAATACACTGGCTGCAGGGCACGCCAGCACCTCCAAGGCGTAAAGGGCAAGCTCAGGCCATGTGCCCAATTTGGAGACCCAGAAGTTGAAGGGGGCAGACCCGTCATTCACTACATGTAGGCGTGTGCACACATACTGCTCCACCATGTTGGTAAAATGCTGCCTCCTGCTAAGACGTTCCATCTGAGCTGCTGGTGCTGCTGTTTGTTGTGGCGTGCTGACAAAGCTTTTCCACATTTCGGCCATGCTAACCCTGCCTTCTGAGGTGCTGGCGGTGCCCTGGTTGCGTTGGCGACCTCCTCCTCCTCCTCCTCTGCCTTGTGCTTCCACTGTGGCCCCGCTGTCAGATGGGAATGCCAGCAGCATGGCGTCTACCAGCGTGCGCTTGTACTCGCGCATCTTGCGATCGCGCTCCAGTGAGTGAATTAAGGACGGTACGTTGTCCTTGTAACGGGGATCCAGCAGCGTGGCCACCCAGTAATCAGCACAAGTTAGAATGTGGGCAACTCGGCGGTCGTTGTGGAGACACTGCAGCATGTAATCGCTCATGTGTGCCAGGCTGCCCAGAGGCAACGAAAGGCTGTCCTCTGTGGGAGGTGTATGGTCCGTGTCCTCTGTATCCCCCCAGCCACGCACCAGTGATGGCCATGAGCTGGCCTGGGTGCCACCCTGCTGTGAACATGGTTCCATCTCCTCCTCCAGCTCCTCCTCCTCCTCATCCTCCTCATCCTCCAGAACTGTGCCCCTGCTGGACAATTGCGTCCCTGGCGTTTGCGTGTGCAGGAACCCACCCTCGGAGCCCCTTGCGAATGACTGCCCTGAAAGCCTTGGAAATGTTACCTCTTCATCCTCCTCCTCCTCCTCATCCTGTGCCACATCCTCTTCCATCATCGCCCGAATTGTTTTTTCAAGGAGGCATAGAAGTGGGATAGTTAAGCTGAGAACGGCGTCATTGCCACTGGCCATGTTGGTGGAGTACTCAAAACAGCGCAACAAGGCACACAGGTCTCGCATGGAGGCCCAGTTATTGGTGGTGAAGTGGTGCTGTTCCGCAGAGCGACTCACGCGTGCGTGCTGCAGCTGAAACTCCACTATGGCCTGCTGCTGCTCGCACAGTCTTTCCAGCATGTGCAAGGTGGAGTTCCACCTTGTGGGCACGTCACATATGAGGCGGTGAGCGGGAAGGCCGAAGTTACGCTGCAGCGCTGCCAGGCGAGCAGCAGCAGGGTGAGAACGCCGAAAGTGCGCACAAACGGCCCGCACTTTCTGCAGCAGCTCTGACATATCGGGGTAGTTTTTAAGGAACCTCTGCACCACCAAATTCAGCACATGCGCCAGGCAAGGGATGTGCGTCAAACCGGCTAGGCCCAGAGCTGCTATGAGATTTCGCCCGTTATCGCACACCACCAGGCCGGGCTTGAGGCTCGCTGGCAGCAACCACTCATTTGTCTGCTGTTCCATGCTCCTCCACAACTCCTGCGCGGTGTGTGGTTTGTCCCCCAAACAGGCAAGTTGTAAAACTGCCTGCTGTCGTTTACCCCTGGCCGTGCTGAAGTTGGTGGTGAAGGTGTTACGCTGTCCGGATGAGGAGGCGGTAGAGGATGAGGAAGCGGAGTAGGAGGAGTTAGGAACAGGAGGCAAACTGAAGCGCCCTGCAATCCTCGGTGGTGGAAGGACATGCGCCAAATTGCTATCCGCCTCAGGCCCATCCGCCACTGCATTTACCCAGTGTGCCGTTAGGGAGATATAACGCCCCTGACCGTGCTTACTGGTCCACGTATCCGTAGTTAGGTGGACCTTGGCACAGATGGCGTTGCGCAGTGCACACCTGATTTTTTCCCCCACTTGGTTGTGCAGGGAAGGGATGGCTTGCCTGGAAAAGTAGTGGCGGGTGGGCACGACGTACTGTGGGACAGCCACCGACATAAGGTTTTTAAAACTGTGCGTCTCCACCAGACGGAATGACAGCATTTCAAAGGCCAATAATTTTGAAATGCTGGCATTCAGGGCCAGGGATCGCGGGTGGGTAGGGGGGTACTTCCTCTTCCTCTCAAGTGTTTGGGAGATGGAAAGCTGAACGCTTCCACGGGACATTGTGGAGATGGTTGTTGGTGACCCAGGTGGTGGTGTTGCTGACAGATCGTCTGTTTGCGGGGTGGCAGGTGCCGGTATCACTACAGATGTGGCTGGAGCGGCCGAGACTGCAGCAGAAGAGGAAGCAGGATGAGCCAGAGACGTTTCTTGGTTTTGAAGGTGTGTACTCCACTGCAGCTCGTGCTTTGCACTTAGATGCCTGATCATGCAGGTTGTGCTCAGGTTGAGAAGGTTCATGCCTCGCTTCAAGCTCTGATTGCACAGGGTGCAAACCACTCGTGTCCTGTCATCAGCACATTTTCTAAAGAACTTCCACGCTAGAGAACTCCTTTGAGCTGACTTTGGTGCGCTCGTTCCCTTGCTGCGTTGGGCAGTAGCGGGCGTAGTGTCTAGGGCACGGCCGCTCCGCTTCTGCACCCTGCTCCCTCTTCTGCTGTGCTGGTGGCTCTGTGCGACCACCGCCTCTTCCTCCAAACTACTCAGTTCACCTGCATGACGTTCATTCCATGTGGGGTCGAGGACCTCATCGTCCTCCACATCATCTTCCACCCAGTCTTCACCCCTGCCCTCCTTGTCGGTCTCCACAATGCTGAACGCCGCAGCAGTTGGCACCTGCGTTTCGTCATCATCGGAGACGTGCTGCGATGATCCTTGCATGTACTCATCTTGAGAAATAAGTGGTTGGGCATCGCTGCACTCAATCTCTTCCACTTCTGGGGCAGGGCTAGGTGGATGGCCCTGGGAAACCCTGCTGACAGAGTCCTCAAAAAGAATAAGAGACTGCTGTATGGCTTGGGGCTCAGACTGCTGGCCTGATTTGCAAGGGGGTGAGGTGAAAGACGGTTGGACATTGGCTGCAGGTGCCAACTCTGACCTTTCTGCAGTAGACTGGGTGGGAGACAATGTGAAGGAACTGGAGGCACTGTCAGCAGCAAACCAATCTACTATCGCCTCAACTTGTTCTGGCCTCATCACTTCTAGGGGCGTTTGATGCCCTACCAAATACTGATGCAGGTTCTGTCGCCTACTCACACTTGAGGAAGGTGTTTCACTTGTGCGTGTAGCTGGCACAGATCGACCATGTCCTCTCCTTGCAACAGGAGCTCTACCAGCAGCACCACGACCCAGGCCACGGCCCTTATTTGACGGTCTCCTCATATTTCTGTAATTTAAGATCTTGCCCTAGAAAGGTTTTTATTGAATAGCGGAATAGAAAATATGATCCAAAAAAAGTGTATGTATATCACACGTACACAACCACACTAGGCCCCAATTACTATTGTTTGTACCCCTAAAAGGCTAGATGAGGAGTAGGGGGAGTATGGAACAGGCAGCACCCTCAAACCTTCAGAAGTATGAGATGAACCCCAACAACTTGGAAAGGTGGATCTCTCTCACACGTACCGACACAGACTATCCCGCAATTCAATTGATCCTCAAAGGTTTTTATTGAATAGCGGAATAGGAAATATGATCAAAAAAAGTGTATGTATCTCGCACGTACACAACCACACTAGGCCCCAATTACTATTGTTTGTACCCCTAAAAGGCTAGATGAGGAGTAGGGGGGGTATGGAACAGGCAGCACCCTCAAACCTTCAGAAGTATGAGATGAACCCCAACAACTTGGAAAGGTGGATCTCTCTCACACGTACCGACACAGACTATCCCGCAATTCAATTGATCCTCAAAGGTTTTTATTGAATAGCGGAATAGGAAATATGATCAAAAAAAGTGTATGTATCTCGCACGTACACAACCACACTAGGCCCCAATTACTATTGTTTGTACCCCTAAAAGGCTAGATGAGGAGTAGGGGGGGTATGGAACAGGCAGCACCCTCAAACCTTCAGAAGTATGAGATGAACCCCAACAACTTGGAAAGGTGGATCTCTCTCACACGTACCGACACAGACTATCCCGCAATTCAATTGATCCTCAAAGGTTTTTATTGAATAGCGGAATAGGAAATATGATCAAAAAAAGTGTATGTATCTCGCACGTACACAACCACACTAGGCCCCAATTACTATTGTTTGTACCCCTAAAAGGCTAGATGAGGAGTAGGGGGGGTATGGAACAGGCAGCACCCTCAAACCTTCAGAAGTATGAGATGAACCCCAACAACTTGGAAAGGTGGATCTCTCTCACACGTACCGACACAGACTATCCCGCAATTCAATTGATCCTCAAAGGTTTTTATTGAATAGCGGAATAGGAAATATGATCAAAAAAAGTGTATGTATCTCGCACGTACACAACCACACTAGGCCCCAATTACTATTGTTTGTACCCCTAAAAGGCTAGATGAGGAGTAGGGGGGGTATGGAACAGGCAGCACCCTCAAACCTTCAGAAGTATGAGATGAACCCCAACAACTTGGAAAGGTGGATCTCTCTCACACGTACCGACACAGACTATCCCGCAATTCAATTGATCCTCAAAGGTTTTTATTGAATAGCGGAATAGGAAATATGATCAAAAAAAGTGTATGTATCTCGCACGTACACAACCACACTAGGCCCCAATTACTATTGTTTGTACCCCTAAAAGGCTAGATGAGGAGTAGGGGGGGTATGGAACAGGCAGCACCCTCAAACCTTCAGAAGTATGAGATGAACCCCAACAACTTGGAAAGGTGGATCTCTCTCACACGTACCGACACAGACTATCCCGCAATTCAATTGATCCTCAAAGGTTTTTATTGAATAGCGGAATAGGAAATATGATCAAAAAAAGTGTATGTATCTCGCACGTACACAACCACACTAGGCCCCAATTACTATTGTTTGTACCCCTAAAAGGCTAGATGAGGAGTAGGGGGGGTATGGAACAGGCAGCACCCTCAAACCTTCAGAAGTATGAGATGAACCCCAACAACTTGGAAAGGTGGATCTCTCTCACACGTACCGACACAGACTATCCCGCAATTCAATTGATCCTCAAAGGTTTTTATTGAATAGCGGAATAGGAAATATGATCAAAAAAAGTGTATGTATCTCGCACGTACACAACCACACTAGGCCCCAATTACTATTGTTTGTACCCCTAAAAGGCTAGATGAGGAGTAGGGGGGGTATGGAACAGGCAGCACCCTCAAACCTTCAGAAGTATGAGATGAACCCCAACAACTTGGAAAGGTGGATCTCTCTCACACGTACCGACACAGACTATCCCGCAATTCAATTGATCCTCAAAGGTTTTTATTGAATAGCGGAATAGGAAATATGATCAAAAAAAGTGTATGTATCTCGCACGTACACAACCACACTAGGCCCCAATTACTATTGTTTGTACCCCTAAAAGGCTAGATGAGGAGTAGGGGGGGTATGGAACAGGCAGCACCCTCAAACCTTCAGAAGTATGAGATGAACCCCAACAACTTGGAAAGGTGGATCTCTCTCACACGTACCGACACAGACTATCCCGCAATTCAATTGATCCTCAAAGGTTTTTATTGAATAGCGGAATAGGAAATATGATCAAAAAAAGTGTATGTATCTCGCACGTACACAACCACACTAGGCCCCAATTACTATTGTTTGTACCCCTAAAAGGCTAGATGAGGAGTAGGGGGGGTATGGAACAGGCAGCACCCTCAAACCTTCAGAAGTATGAGATGAACCCCAACAACTTGGAAAGGTGGATCTCTCTCACACGTACCGACACAGACTATCCCGCAATTCAATTGATCCTCAAAGGTTTTTATTGAATAGCGGAATAGGAAATATGATCAAAAAAAGTGTATGTATCTCGCACGTACACAACCACACTAGGCCCCAATTACTATTGTTTGTACCCCTAAAAGGCTAGATGAGGAGTAGGGGGGGTATGGAACAGGCAGCACCCTCAAACCTTCAGAAGTATGAGATGAACCCCAACAACTTGGAAAGGTGGATCTCTCTCACACGTACCGACACAGACTATCCCGCAATTCAATTGATCCTCAAAGGTTTTTATTGAATAGCGGAATAGGAAATATGATCAAAAAAAGTGTATGTATCTCGCACGTACACAACCACACTAGGCCCCAATTACTATTGTTTGTACCCCTAAAAGGCTAGATGAGGAGTAGGGGGGGTATGGAACAGGCAGCACCCTCAAACCTTCAGAAGTATGAGATGAACCCCAACAACTTGGAAAGGTGGATCTCTCTCACACGTACCAACACAGACTATCCCCCAATTTAACTGATCCCCAAAGGTTTTTGATTAAATAGCGGAATAGAAAATATGATCCCAAAAAAGTGTATGTATATCACACGTACACAACCACACTAGGCCCCAATTACTATTGTTTGTACCCCTAAAAGGCTAGGAGTAGGGGGAGTATGGAACAGGCAGCACCCTCAAACCTTCAGAAGTATGAGATGAACCCCAACAACTTGGAAAGGTGGATCTCTCTCACACGTACCAACACAGACTATCCCCCAATTTAACTGATCCCCAAAGGTTTTTGATTAAATAGCGGAATAGAAAATATGATCCCAAAAAAGTGTATGTATATCACACGTACACAACCACACTAGGCCCCAATTACTATTGTTTGTACCCCTAAAAGGCTAGGAGTAGGGGGAGTATGGAACAGGCAGCACCCTCAAACCTTCAGAAGTATGAGATGAACCCCAACAACTTGGAAAGGTGGATCTCTCTCACACGTACCAACACAGACTATCCCCCAATTTAACTGATCCCCAAAGGTTTTTGATTAAATAGCGGAATAGAAAATATGATCCCAAAAAAGTGTATGTATATCACACGTACACAACCACACTAGGCCCCAATTACTATTGTTTGTACCCCTAAAAGGCTAGGAGTAGGGGGAGTATGGAACAGGCAGCACCCTCAAACCTTCAGAAGTATGAGATGAACCCCAACAACTTGGAAAGGTGGATCTCTCTCACACGTACCAACACAGACTATCCCCCAATTTAACTGATCCCCAAAGGTTTTTGATTAAATAGCGGAATAGAAAATATGATCCCAAAAAAGTGTATGTATATCACACGTACACAACCACACTAGGCCCCAATTACTATTGTTTGTACCCCTAAAAGGCTAGGAGTAGGGGGAGTATGGAACAGGCAGCACCCTCAAACCTTCAGAAGTATGAGATGAACCTCAACAACTTGGAAAGGTGGATCTCTCTCACACGTACCAACACAGACTATCCCCCAATTTAACTGATCCCCAAAGGTTTTTGATTAAATAGCGGAATAGAAAATATGATCCCAAAAAAGTGTATGTATATCACACGTACACAACCACACTAGGCCCCAATTACTATTGTTTGTACCCCTAAAAGGCTAGGAGTAGGGGGGGTATGGAACAGGCAGCACCCTCAAACCTTCAGAAGTATGAGATGAACCCCAACAACTTGGAAAGGTGGATCTCTCTCACACGTACCAACACAGACTATCCCCCAATTTAACTGATCCCCAAAGGTTTTTGATTAAATAGCGGAATAGAAAATATGATCCCAAAAAAGTGTATGTATATCACACGTACACAACCACACTAGGCCCCAATTACTATTGTTTGTACCCCTAAAAGGCTAGGAGTAGGGGGAGTATGGAACAGGCAGCACCCTCAAACCTTCAGAAGTATGAGATGAACCCCAACAACTTGGAAAGGTGGATCTCTCTCACACGTACCAACACAGACTATCCCCCAATTTAACTGATCCCCAAAGGTTTTTGATTAAATAGCGGAATAGAAAATATGATCCCAAAAAAGTGTATGTATATCACACGTACACAACCACACTAGGCCCCAATTACTATTGTTTGTACCCCTAAAAGGCTAGGAGTAGGGGGAGTATGGAACAGGCAGCACCCTCAAACCTTCAGAAGTATGAGATGAACCTCAACAACTTGGAAAGGTGGATCTCTCTCACACGTACCAACACAGACTATCCCCCAATTTAACTGATCCCCAAAGGTTTTTGATTAAATAGCGGAATAGAAAATATGATCCCAAAAAAGTGTATGTATATCACACGTACACAACCACACTAGGCCCCAATTACTATTGTTTGTACCCCTAAAAGGCTAGGAGTAGGGGGAGTATGGAACAGGCAGCACCCTCAAACCTTCAGAAGTATGAGATGAACCCCAACAACTTGGAAAGGTGGATCTCTCTCACACGTACCAACACAGACTATCCCCCAATTTAACTGATCCCCAAAGGTTTTTGATTAAATAGCGGAATAGAAAATATGATCCCAAAAAAGTGTATGTATATCACACGTACACAACCACACTAGGCCCCAATTACTATTGTTTGTACCCCTAAAAGGCTAGGAGTAGGGGGGGTATGGAACAGGCAGCACCCTCAAACCTTCAGAAGTATGAGATGAACCCCAACAACTTGGAAAGGTGGATCTCTCTCACACGTACCAACACAGACTATCCCCCAATTTAACTGATCCCCAAAGGTTTTTGATTAAATAGCGGAATAGAAAATATGATCCCAAAAAAGTGTATGTATATCACACGTACACAACCACACTAGGCCCCAATTACTATTGTTTGTACCCCTAAAAGGCTAGGAGTAGGGGGAGTATGGAACAGGCAGCACCCTCAAACCTTCAGAAGTATGAGATGAACCCCAACAACTTGGAAAGGTGGATCTCTCTCACACGTACCAACACAGACTATCCCCCAATTTAACTGATCCCCAAAGGTTTTTGATTAAATAGCGGAATAGAAAATATGATCCCAAAAAAGTGTATGTATATCACACGTACACAACCACACTAGGCCCCAATTACTATTGTTTGTACCCCTAAAAGGCTAGGAGTAGGGGGAGTATGGAACAGGCAGCACCCTCAAACCTTCAGAAGTATGAGATGAACCTCAACAACTTGGAAAGGTGGATCTCTCTCACACGTACCAACACAGACTATCCCCCAATTTAACTGATCCCCAAAGGTTTTTGATTAAATAGCGGAATAGAAAATATGATCCCAAAAAAGTGTATGTATATCACACGTACACAACCACACTAGGCCCCAATTACTATTGTTTGTACCCCTAAAAGGCTAGGAGTAGGGGGAGTATGGAACAGGCAGCACCCTCAAACCTTCAGAAGTATGAGATGAACCCCAACAACTTGGAAAGGTGGATCTCTCTCACACGTACCAACACAGACTATCCCCCAATTTAACTGATCCCCAAAGGTTTTTGATTAAATAGCGGAATAGAAAATATGATCCCAAAAAAGTGTATGTATATCACACGTACACAACCACACTAGGCCCCAATTACTATTGTTTGTACCCCTAAAAGGCTAGGAGTAGGGGGGGTATGGAACAGGCAGCACCCTCAAACCTTCAGAAGTATGAGATGAACCCCAACAACTTGGAAAGGTGGATCTCTCTCACACGTACCAACACAGACTATCCCCCAATTTAACTGATCCCCAAAGGTTTTTGATTAAATAGCGGAATAGAAAATATGATCCCAAAAAAGTGTATGTATATCACACGTACACAACCACACTAGGCCCCAATTACTATTGTTTGTACCCCTAAAAGGCTAGGAGTAGGGGGAGTATGGAACAGGCAGCACCCTCAAACCTTCAGAAGTATGAGATGAACCCCAACAACTTGGAAAGGTGGATCTCTCTCACACGTACCAACACAGACTATCCCCCAATTTAACTGATCCCCAAAGGTTTTTGATTAAATAGCGGAATAGAAAATATGATCCCAAAAAAGTGTATGTATATCACACGTACACAACCACACTAGGCCCCAATTACTATTGTTTGTACCCCTAAAAGGCTAGGAGTAGGGGGAGTATGGAACATGCAGCACCCTCAAACCTTCAGAAGTATGAGATGAACCCCAACAACTTGGAAAGGTGGATCTCTCTCACACGTACCAACACAGACTATCCCCCAATTTAACTGATCCCCAAAGGTTTTTGATTAAATAGCGGAATAGAAAATATGATCCCAAAAAAGTGTATGTATATCACACGTACACAACCACACTAGGCCCCAATTACTATTGTTTGTACCCCTAAAAGGCTAGGAGTAGGGGGAGTATGGAACAGGCAGCACCCTCAAACCTTCAGAAGTATGAGATGAACCTCAACAACTTGGAAAGGTGGATCTCTCTCACACGTACCAACACAGACTATCCCCCAATTTAACTGATCCCCAAAGGTTTTTGATTAAATAGCGGAATAGAAAATATGATCCCAAAAAAGTGTATGTATATCACACGTACACAACCACACTAGGCCCCAATTACTATTGTTTGTACCCCTAAAAGGCTAGGAGTAGGGGGAGTATG
Source organism: Pelophylax lessonae (assembly GCF_965119305.1). Taxonomy (NCBI): domain Eukaryota; kingdom Metazoa; phylum Chordata; class Amphibia; order Anura; family Ranidae; genus Pelophylax; species Pelophylax lessonae. Next base: position 507,278,606 of record NC_138771.1, on the reverse strand, counting down.
GAACAGGCAGCACCCTCAAACCTTCAGAAGTATGAGATGAACCCCAACAACTTGGAAAGGTGGATCTCTCTCACACGTACCAACACAGACTATCCCCCAATTTAACTGATCCCCAAAGGTTTTTGATTAAATAGCGGAATAGAAAATATGATCCCAAAAAAGTGTATGTATATCACACGTACACAACCACACTAGGCCCCAATTACTATTGTTTGTACCCCTAAAAGGCTAGGAGTAGGGGGAGTATGGAACAGGCAGCACCCTCAAACCTTCAGAAGTATGAGATGAACCTCAACAACTTGGAAAGGTGGATCTCTCTCACACGTACCAACACAGACTATCCCCCAATTTAACTGATCCCCAAAGGTTTTTGATTAAATAGCGGAATAGAAAATATGATCCCAAAAAAGTGTATGTATATCACACGTACACAACCACACTAGGCCCCAATTACTATTGTTTGTACCCCTAAAAGGCTAGGAGTAGGGGGAGTATGGAACAGGCAGCACCCTCAAACCTTCAGAAGTATGAGATGAACCCCAACAACTTGGAAAGGTGGATCTCTCTCACACGTACCAACACAGACTATCCCCCAATTTAACTGATCCCCAAAGGTTTTTGATTAAATAGCGGAATAGAAAATATGATCCCAAAAAAGTGTATGTATATCACACGTACACAACCACACTAGGCCCCAATTACTATTGTTTGTACCCCTAAAAGGCTAGGAGTAGGGGGAGTATGGAACAGGCAGCACCCTCAAACCTTCAGAAGTATGAGATGAACCCCAACAACTTGGAAAGGTGGATCTCTCTCACACGTACCAACACAGACTATCCCCCAATTTAACTGATCCCCAAAGGTTTTTGATTAAATAGCGGAATAGAAAATATGATCCCAAAAAAGTGTATGTATATCACACGTACACAACCACACTAGGCCCCAATTACTATTGTTTGTACCCCTAAAAGTCTAGATGAGGAGTAGGGGGAGTATGGAACAGGCAGCACCCTCAAACCTTCAGTATGAGATTGTGTTCACTGTACCCCACAAAGATTGAGTTCACTGCACCCCACAATGATTGTGTTCACTGCACCCCACAAAGATTGTGTTCACTGCACCTCACAAAGATTGTGTTCACTGTACCCCCCAAAGATTGTGTTCACTGCACCCCACAAAGATTCTGTTCACTGTACCCCACAAAGATTGTGTTCACTGCACCCCAAAAAGATTGTGTTCACTGCACCCCAAAAAGGATGTTGTTCACTGCACCCCAAAAAGGATGTTGTTCACTCCACCCCAAAAAGATTGTGTTCACTGCACCCCACAAAGATTGTGTTCACTGCACCCCAAAAAGATTGTGTTCACTGCACCCCAAAAATGATTTTGTTCACTGCACCCCAAAAAGGATTTTGTTCACTGCACCCCAAAAAGGATGTTGTTCACTCCACCCCAAAAAGATTGTGTTCACTGCACCCCAAAAAGATTGTGTTCACTGCACCCCACAAAGGATTTTGTTCACTGCACCCCAAAAAGATTGTGTTCACTGCACCCCAAAAAGGATGTTGTTCACTGCACCCCAAAAAGGATTTTGTTCACTGCACCCCAAAAAGATTGTGTTCACTGCACCCCACAAAGGATTTTGTTCACTGCACCCCACAAAGATTGTGTTCACTGCACACCAAAAAGGATTGTGTTCACTGCACCCCAAAAAGATTTTGTTCACTGCACCCCAAAAAGATTGTGTTCACTGCAGCCCAAAAAGATTGTGTTCACTGCAGCCCAAAAAGATTGTGTTCACTGCAGCCCAAAAAGATTGTGTTCACTGCAGCCCAAAAAGATTGTGTTCACTGCAGCCCAAAAAGATTGTGTTCACTGCAGCTCACACACAGAAAAATGGATGTGGATCACTGACACCTGCCTATCTCCAATCCCACACCACACAGCAATATCGATTGTAGTTTGTAGAACACAGTTTCCCTAAAATTCAGCAGACTCTGTCCCTAACAGGATTGAGAAGAGATCGTAGATCAGGATTGAGTGCAGACCCCACCCCCCACACAGCAATATCGATTGTAGTTTGTAGAAGACACTGACCCTATATAATTCAGCAGACTCTATCCCTAAAATGCCTACAACTCGCCCTGCCTAAACACTCCGACCTGTCCCTCAATTCTATCCGGACACAAATGGTTTTTTCCTGCCTATCTTTCCCTAATCAGCAGCCAGCACGTTGATGTGTGCTCTGTCCCTGAATCTAAGCAGCATAATGACGCCGCTGCGGCTGCCTCGAACTTATAAAGACTTGGTCACATGCTTCAGACGGCCAATCACAGCTACTGAGACATTTGCAGGCATGGCTGGGATGGCTTAAGGCACACCAGTTAAACGATTGTTGATTGGCTGTTGAAAGCCCACCATGAAAAGAGCGCCAAAGCATGCAAAACCCGGAAATAAAACGACCGAACACGGATTTTTACCCGAACATACAGTAAAGTGTCCGTGTCCGTGTTCGGGTACAAAAAATCCAATTATTCGGTACGAACACGAATAATACAGTCCGTGTTCGCTCAACACTAATAAGAATGTCTAATCTGTAATTTGATGCCTTTCGGAGATTTTTCCATCTTTCCTTGGCTTCTTTATGCACATTAATACAAATTTTTACCTGGGGTGCCCAAACTTTCGATCCCCACTGTATTCACAGATATCACTCTCCACACTACATAGGAAAACTGTTCCGCTGTCATGAATTGCACAGTCAACACTTTTCTATGTAGTGCATACCGACACACCAATCCCTGTTTCTCGGGTCACCACCCTCTTCATCCACACTTGCACTGATTACTGTAAAGGAGAGACAGTCCTTTTGTACAACATGGTGCATCTCCTCTTCACTAACTCTCCTGCACTTTTCTTGTGAGAACAATTTGTTTGCTTGACAAAAGTCCATCTGTTGCCGTTGACAACCATCCCTGTAAACTTGACTCTTCATCCCACTCTCCCTAATCCCTGTAGAGCAGACATGACTTTCTCCGCTGACACTCCAGCACATTCCTTGGGGAAACATTGCGTTGCTTTGCAAGATTTTCTGGCCGTTGCATTAGCAACCTTTGCCTTAACCCAGAGGTCAATCCTGGGCGAGCCCCCACATGCAGGACTGCCCCCTTGAGTACTGCTGAATTCTTCACATTTTTGGGTCCCTCTGGGCTACCTTTAGCAACTGCAGGCACAAACTTAACACTTTACTTTCCGGCTCAGTCAATGAACAATCTAGGCATTTTGGTTGTTTTTGTTTTATTATAAAAAGGGATGGGAGAAGGGAAGAGTGGAATACTCCAGAATTGAATATTTAAAGTCGATGAGGACTCCTATTTGAAGGTGCAGCCAGGCTGCAAATTTCCCCTTGCCACTAGATGAATTGTAAATACTGACCCGTCTCTGAACAAAAGGCTTGGTTCCTGGTCAGGCCCTTAGACACGATCCCCTGTATTTATGATACTGTTTTTCCAGGTTCTCCAGTATCTCAACCCCTCTAGTCCGCTCTCCTGGACCTCTGGGTTCAGCTCCTTCCTTCTGGCTCACCAGGCAGACTGCCTGTGACCATACACCAACTGCTGCAGAAGAGGAGGCAGCCACCACCCTGCTTCCAGGACTCTGATCACCAGCCAATGACCCCGAGCACATGTGCTCCTGGCTTTTATACCACACCCCACAATGCACCGAGACAAAAGTCTGTGCCAATCACTGGGGCTGTACCAAAGCCTGTGTGTCCAGATGACCACAGAGAATTTTGCCCCTATTGATTTGTAATTTAATTTTTTAATTACATTTTTACACAACACCTTTTTAACTTCCATTGTGGCCCAGTGCAACCTCTATACACAACAGTTCATATCAAGCAACCAAAGTTCAAGTTACGCCCGTCCCTATGAGTGGAGAGAACTAACAGTGGAGGAATTGGGAATATTTTTGGGACTCACTTTCAAAATGAACTATACTCCTACTGGTCCACTAACCATATCCACCACATGCCAATCTTCTCATCCATTTTGCCAAGATCAAGATACCTAACGATTATGCGGTTCCTCCATTACAATGACAACACTCAATGCCCTCCCCGAAATGACCCAGCATATGACAAATTATTTAAAGTTAGGCCACTTCTAAATTTTTTCTAAAAAATTCGCCCAATTATTTACTCCGCCACCAAAATATCTCTGTGGAGGAGTCACTTGTCCATTTCACAGGCAGTCTGGGCTTTAAGCAGTTTATCTTCAGCAAAAGGGCCCAATATGGGGTTAAACTCTACAAATTATGTGACAGAGTCATAGGGTACATTTACGCCTTCCTGGTGTATGAAGGGAAGGATACCCAGCTGCATCCCCCCTGAATTCCCAGAGAACATTGGAGCCAGTGGAAAACATTTTTTGGGGGCTTGTAGATCCACTCCTTGGACAGGGTTACCATCTATATGTGGATAACTACTACACAAGCTTGCCCGTCTTCTGCAATCTTCACAGAGAAGACTCCAAAATCTGGTACAGTGAGAGCCAATAGGAAGGGTTTCCCGCAAGGGCTCGTTAATCAAAAACTGCAATGAGGGTAGTCGGCGAGTTTGCAGAATGATGAGATATTGGCTATCAGGTGGAGAGACAGAAGAAACGTCCTCATACTCTCATCCATTCATAATGACACCTATGTGGAAATCCCCAGAAGGAAGTGCCTAATCCAGAAACCAGCATGTGTCCATGACTATAATTTGTTTATGGGGGAGTCGACTTCAATTTCAAATGATCGAACCATACCTTCCCACAAGAAAAACCCGCATTTGGTATAAAAAAAGTCTCCATTTCTTTTTTCAGTTTGGCCATTTATAATACTTATATTATTTACCGTAAATCTACCGAGACCACCGTATCCTATCTTCGATACCAAGAAGAAATTATCACCGCACTTTTGTACCCTAAAGGCCCACCAGAAACCATTCGCTCAGATTCAGTGAGCAGACTCTACAAACTGCATTTTTCTGAGAGTCTCCCCCACCGTGAAACAGGCCGAAAACGTCAGAAGAAATGACGGGTGTGCTCCAGAAGAGGAGTTAGAAGAGACACCACCATGGGCATCCGCAGGTAGGGGCAAGGGGGGGCAAATACCCCCCCCCCCGGAATCTCAACTTCCCCTTTCAAGTGGTTGTTAAGCCACTTTATACCATCCTGTCTGGTCTGTTTAATAATCCTGTGTGCCCGTGTCTTTGTGTCTGTGTATGTGTTTTAAAAAAATAAGTCATTCTTTACCAGTTTTCAGAGGGCCGAGCGCCGCTCACGTGACCCGTCGGCTCTCTCCTCTCCCCGTCTGACAGCTGCCTGCAGCCGGTGGGGCCGAGGATTCCTCACTGATGTCAGTCGGGAGGGGAGGAGAAGGGGAGGAGTAGAGGAGGAGAGAGGCAGCGGGTCACGTGAGTGGCAAGTGGTGCTGTGAAAACTTATAAAGAATGGCTTATTTTTATAAAACACAGACACAGGGGCACACAGGATTATTAAACAAACTGTAGACAGGATATGAAACTTTAAATAAAAATACAACAGCGGGGGGGGGGGCACTGACACAGGAGCAGACAGGCAGGGCGAGAGAGGGGAGAGAGAACAGAGGAGAACAGGAGGGCTGCGGATGACAAAGGCACATAAACAGTGTCAGGGCTCAGAAGCCATGGTATACCGTGGTCAGTTTACAGAGGGGAGGACATAGCCAGGCAGGATCAGCCAGGTATTTTAGGTAATAGAAGGGGCCAAATTACACAGGAAAGCAGTGTGCTGTATAACATGCTTTAAGGGAACAGAACAGTATGACTAAGCCCCTCCCCTTCATGACATTGTTGAAAAGGGGCGAAGCATGGGTGACCTTAAAATGTTGCCCCCCCTAAAAAAAGTTCTGCGGACGCCCATGGACACCACGTATTATTGTTTTATTGTTTCCAGTGTCCTTCTCTATATAGGTGACTGTTTCCTCTGTTACCATACTTCTCTACATTATTAGTGAAGTATGGTAAACGTAATTCTCAATTCCTGTCATTTACCTCCACACCCCTTTTGTCACTGCACTAAACTGTACATGCCTCTGCCTGCTCTGGAACTGACCCTGGCCTGTTATACGACAATGCTTCCACCTAACGCTAAACTGTACATACCTCTGCCTGCTCTGGAACTGACTGGAATGTTTATTGACCAAGTCTTTTGCCTGCCTTTTGGACTGATCTTTTACTCTGCTACTGGAGTAGTGGGATTCATAACGCAGGGGTCTCACATATGTGAGGGGCTTCAGAATTGTTTTTTCTGGATGAAAAAAACACATTTTTTGGTTTTCTCATTCCCAGATTAGGGTCTGGAGACTGGGGGCTTCAAAGAGATTTAGGTGCAAGTAGCCTCCACGCCAGTTTGAATTCTTTCTTGGCCTGCTACCTGTACTAAGGACCATTTTCCTGCCTACTACCAGGACCAATATTTTGGCACTGCTGGCAATATCTCTACCTGCACTGACCCTGGACTGTATATGTATCCTTTGCCTGTACTGACTATGGAAAATATTCCTGCCTGCTGTCTGTACAAATCTGTTCGCTGTCACTGACCGCGTCCCTGCCTGTTGCCTGGACCGATGCTCTCCTATGGACAACTGCACTACTAAAACCACAGGTAATCTTTTTTTTACCCTTTGCTCTGCAGAATGTATTTTGGGGTGTAATGTTTGGTATGTACATGCTATGTGTTAGAAAAATGAAGGGCCTTCACAAACGTCAGGAAATTAGATGTGTAATTTATGCTCTTAGAACGCCTGGAGGTGCTATTTGCATGTCGGGCCTCTGTATGTGGCCAGGCAGTGTAAAAGTCTCACACATGTGGTATCGTCAAACTCAGGAGGAGTAGCAGAATGTATTTTGGGGTTCATTTTTTGGTATGTACATGCTATGTGTTAGAAATATCTTATAAATGGACAACTTTATGTAAAAAGATGGGTTCTCATTTTCTTTCCACATTTTCCAAAAACTTGTGGAAAAGAATTACATGTTCAAAAGACTCATTATGCCTCATAAAATATATAAGTTGGGCTGTTTGCTTTCCAAAATGGGGTAATTTTGTGGGTGTTTCCATTGTCCTGGTGCTCCAGGGCCTTCAAAATTGTGATAGGTTATCAGAAAGTTATATGTGTAATTTATGCTCCTAGGACACAAAAGTGTGATACGTTGTCAGGAAATTATGCTCCTAGAACACCTGGAGGTCCTACTTGCATGTTGGGGCTCTGTATGTGGCCATATGTAAATCAAAAATAATCAGCGCAAGCCCACATTAAACAGAAAAAAAGAGTTAATCAAAATTCTTGTGCACAAGGCTGCAAACAATCAGTGCCAAACACAAAAACACCTGTGAAAACTTAAAGAAAATAATATTGCTGCGCCAAGTCTTTCATTTGAGATAAATAAATTAATAAATATGTTTGGTGTACAAAATGTTATCACAATAACTCTAAATCAGTCCATCAACTGTGATACTAAAGTGATAAATCAATTTCTGAGCCGTGATTATAAAATCAATAATATTAATAGTCCCAATCCTCAGTGAAATTAGTGACTGAAAGAAAATCAAAAAATCTTCATCCACAAACGTGACCAAAAGTGCTGCATGCTTCACTCCAGGTGCTCCTAGTGACTAGTGACAGATTAGCAGCTCACCTTAGGAACAGACTCCTGAGAGTCAATACACACTCTGGGATAATCACTGCAGTCTGGTTTGCCTTCCCATCACCGCCTCCTGATAGTCCCTCCAGGTTTATATGGCATCGGTGTGGAAAAATAAAAGCAAGATCTAGTGCTCTCTGATTTTAAGGCTATTTATTAAATCATAAATGGTGAAATCGCACTTACATTTCAAAGCACTTCAGCAGTGCGGACTTATCATAGCATCAAACGCTGCCTGTGGTCTCCGGGAATCGACGTGATGACGTGCAGGCTCCTCCCCCATACGCGTTGCGTCATAGACTTCGTCAGCGGGGTCAGGTCTTTGATAACGCCCAGAATAGGCGGGCGAAACGCGGCAACGCACTTCCGGGCAGAGGGGCATCACGCGACGTCACTTCCTGGAACCACTGTGGAACGCATGTCGGCAGCGTACGCGGAAGTGGGATGACCAGTAGTGATTGCTTAAAACCAATGTTGATTACAACTTTACGTTTGTGAGTAAGATTCTTTTATTTATTAAATAAAAACACCTACGGGCTTCACTATGTTTGGCTCCTTCCCCTTCTTTTAATACATGGTCTTGGAGAAAGTGGAGAGGAGCCATTATAGAGATATTCCTAGAGGCTGTGCTGAATCCATCCATCCATCCAGGGGATATTGTCTCAGCTTAAGGCTTGTTTTTACTCTTGATTTGGTGAGTGCATCCCCATAGGGGTCTTTTTCCCTGAGAGCACTTCGGCACTTATGTGGATCACTTGAGCACCTTTTCAGCACTTTAGTCCCATTTAATGGAACCATCTTGGACTGCACTTTAATTCAATATTTTTGCACTATTGTATATGGTTGCACTATGGACAATTTATGATTGCACTTTATTTATGCACCTTAACATATATGAATTCTGTACTTATTGATCACATTATGCACTTTATTTTGTACATATTTTTTTGATTACACTATACACAGGATTGATTTATTTATAACCACATCCTATATATTTATATACCTGTTAGCGCTGCCTTTTGATTGATTTTAGTTTATTCTTGTCTTTTACCCAGTGAGTAGCAGCTTCAGGACATATACTCTCTATTTGTATTTATTCATACTCTTTTAGCACGGGTTTTAATAAATTAGTTTTACGCGACCTTCCCTCCTGCTGCTCTCTCCTCACACTGAATGTGTATAACTTTTGGCCTAAATTTATGAAGAAAAATTACTAATTTGCAAAACTGTATCACAGCAACGAAGAAAAATGCATTTTTCTACAAAATGTTTGATCTTTTTTCATTTATAGCGCAAAAAATAAAAAACTCAGTGGTGATTAAATACCACCAAAACAAATATTTATTTGTGTTAAAAAAAGGACAGAAAATTCATACAGTATATGTACAGTGTTGCATGACTGAGTAATTGTCATTCAAAATGTGAGAGCACTGAAAGCTGAAAATTGGCCTGGTTAGGAAGGGGGTTTAAGTACCCAGTGGGCAAGTGGTTAAAGTAGAACTATAGGCAAATCTTTTTTTTTGTTCATTTTTGAAGAGAGTAAGGGAAAGTTATAATCCCTATCAGATTTTTTTTTTCGCCATTGAGTGTCCCATTGCGGAGATTTAACTTCACTTCCTGCCCCATAGCCAAACAGAAAGTGAAGGGAAATCCCTGCAAATAAAGGGAATTTCTTGGGGACCCCAGGTCACCAGAACTAGTGTCCTCATTGGAAGATTTCCCCTCTATTACTTTTTTGGGGACAACCCAAAATGTGGGATTTTCTTTTACTTTCATTTTCAATGATAATGGTAAACAGGACGAATAGAGAGGGTGAATCTCCCTAACAAGGGCAAAGACAGCAATAAAAACTGACAGCTGTTCTAATCCCTCTCCACCCTATCAAAAACTAAAAAGCTTTGACTTAGTTATACTTTAAATTGGGTTCACCTTCCAGCAGGACAATGACCCTAAACATACAGCCAGAGCTACGATGGAATGGTTTAGATCAAAGCATATTCAGTTGTTAGAATGGCTCAGTCAAAGTTCAGACCTAAATCCAATTGAGCATCTATGGCAAAACTTTAAAATTTCTGTTCACAGACACTCTCCATGACAGTGCTTGAGCTATTTTGCAAAGAAGAATGGGCAAAAAGTTTACTCTCTAGATGTGCAGAGCTGGTAGAAACATCCCCAAAATGACTTGCAACTGTAATTGCAGCAAAAGGCGGTTCTACAAAGTATTGACTCTGGGGAGCTGAATACAAATGCATGCAAAACTTTTCACATATTTATTTGTAAAAAATGTTCAAAACCATTTATCTTTTTCCTTCCACTTCACAATTATGTGCTACTTTGTGTTGGTCTATCACATGACAAAATGTGGATAAAACACACAGCAGAACTGCTTTTTTACCAACCCCACCACTCTCCCTTAAACCCCTTTACACCCCAGAGACCCCTATGTGCAACAGCAAATTTAACACTTTAACACCCACATGCGCAGTTGGGCAGGCCATGTTTATGTGCTGGAAGCGCACCCCCTGCAAGCTCCCAGCACAAAGACTGAGCTGCAGAACACAGCTCTTAGTCCCAAAAAAACATTTGTAGCCAGTGAGACTGGGTCAGGGGTGGAGTCGAGGGCAGAGTTGAAGGGGGCCTCATCAGGTAGGCTGTTCGGGGGTCTGTGATTTCTAAAAGCAGCCCTGGCAGTGCATAATTTTAATTGGTAGGAGAAGAAGACCCCTAAGCATAATTTGACCTGCCTGAAGGCTTCAGAAAAAGGTAAGTACACTGCTCAAAAAAATTAAAGGAAAACTTTGAAAACACATCAGATCCCAATGGGGAAAAATATAATGGTGGATAACTATACTGATATGGACTAGGTAAAGTGTTAGGAATGAAAGGATTCCACATGGTTTGATGGAAATTAAAATTATCAACCTAGAGAGGGCTGAATTCAAAGATACCCTAAAAATCAAAATGAAAAAATTATGCAGAAGGCTAGTCTATTTTGCTGAAATTTCTTTGCAGCAACTCAAAAAGGTACTCAGTAGTTTTTATGGCCCCATGTGCTTGTATGCATGCCTGACAACGTGGCACATGCTCCTAATGAGACGACAGGTGGTGTCCTGAGGTATTTCCTCCCAGATCTGGACCAGGGCATTACTGAGCTCTTGATCAGATTGAGATGCACTCTGGTTGCATCGGATGGACCAAAACATAATGTCCCAGAGGTGTTCTATTGGATTTAGGTCAGGCAAGTATGGGGGTCATTCAATGGTATCAATTCCTTCAACCTCCAGGAACTGGCTGCATACTCTCGCTACATGAGGCCAGGCATTATTGTGCACCAGGAGGAACCCAGGACCACTGCACCAGAGTAAGTTCTAACAATGGGTCCAAGGATTTCATCCCAATACCTAATGGCAGTCAGGGTGCAATTGTTTAGCCTGTAGAGGTCTGTGTGTCCCTCCATGGGTATGCTTACCGAGACCATTACTGACCCACTACCAAACTGGTCATGCTCAACAATGTTACAGGCAGTATAATGTTCTCTATGGCTTCTCCAGACCCTTTCACGTCGGGGGTGAACCTGCTCTCATCTGTGAAAAGCATGGGGCGCCAGTGGCAGACCTGCCAATTCTGGTGTTCAATGGCAATCAAGAGCCATGGTGTCGGGCAGTGAGCACAGGGCCCATTAAGGACCTTCTACGACCCTGTCCAGCTCTCCTTGAGTAATTGCCTGTCTCCTGGAATCTCCTCCATACTCTTGAGACTGTGCTGGGAGTCACAGAAAACCTTCTGGCAATGGCATGTATTGATGTGCCATCCTGGAGGAGTTGGACTGCCTGTGCAACCTTTATGGGGGCCAGGTATCGCCTCATGTTATCAGTAGTGACACTGACCCTAGCCAAACGCAAAACTAGTGAAAACGGTCAGAAAAATTAGTAGGGAAAAAATTCTTAGTGGCCATCACCTGTAAAACCATTCTTATTTTGGAGGTTGTCTCATCGTTGTTTATCTAGTGCACCTGTTGTTAATTTTATTAACACCAAAGCAGCTGAAACTGATTAACAACCCCCTCTGCTACTTAACTGACCAGATCAATATCCCAGGAGTTTAACTGACTTGATGCTATACTCTGTTTAAAAAGTGTTCCTTTAATTTTTTTGAGCAGTGTATACAAAAATACATCAAGGGGGGCTTTCATGGAATAAGGGGAAGCTAATCTAAAAAAATTAACGTCACATAGTGGTTCATTGAGTTTGCTTTTTTGTTTTAACATTTTTATCTACGTTTGACCTAAGTTGCAGCCTATAGGTCGTTAGATGTGGTAGCTTGATTAATTTTCTTTTTGAGGCTTTCTGCCTGCTAGTAACACATTTCCTGTCTTATGGTGGCAATACCCACTCACGAGATAACACTGTCTCCCTAGCAGAGAAAGTTAGGACTGCAGAACATTGCCCCCTCCTCATCTCTATGACATATTCGGGAGGTGTTCTGCAGTCCTTACAGACTTAAACAGAATCAACAGGTATTTTTTGCACTTAGACAACTGTGCTGCCAAAAGTGCAGTGCTGCAGGCAAAAGCATTTGTGTGGCTCTGGGATAAACCTGAGTCATGGAAACCTGAGTCACATCTTGTTATTATAGTTCAGGGCTGGACAGCCCATCCTGTCAGTCCTCCCTCCATTTCTAGAAAGCTGGAGAACCTTCTAGAAAATAGTGGGTTGAGGTTGGGATAGGCTGCCTTGAATATTTATGGGGCCTCAGCCATACCCCAGGAGAGAGCCTTGCAGGGGACTGAGAAACCCATATATAGACATGGGCCATGCCAGCAGAGCAGTCGGGTGGAAGATGGCAAAGCAGTGCTAAGAGAGGTGTTGGTGGATTTTGATGGTCCTCCACCTGGGGGGGGGGGGGGGGGTTACCACAAGCTGGGGCTTGGGAGGCTGACCTGGAAGGATCCCACCATAGAAGGCAGTTGGAGGGATTCAAGCCGGAGAGGCAGAGGAGAGTAAGGAGAAACAGTGAGCAAATCAGCACAGCACAGGGATAGATAAGGGGAGAGACTGCCATCTGTAGCAGTGCTCTCTTGATGACAGCAATGTTCCAAGTCTTCATCAACCTTGCCCTGGGGAATCTCCATGTACATATCAGTCAGGAGGACTGGGAACATGAAGACAGCTAAGTAAGGCTGGTGGCAGCCAGGTGGGCTAACATTTCTGTAAGCAGAGGAACTGCCATCAGTGGCCACATGTAAGCAGAAGGAGAAGATATAGGTGTTTCACTCCATATGTGAAACTTTTTAAGGGACTGGGAGCTCCAAACCTGTAATGGGCTGTTGCTGAACTGACAAAAAGCCTTTCACTTCCCTCGGGAGTGAACCAACAGAAGCTGTGCAAAAGCGGAACAATGTTTGTACAGGTGGAAGGCTAAAGAGGAGCCTGTAAATAGAGAGGAAGTACATTTGTTGTCAAAATGGGCATCCTATAATCTCTTACCCCATCCAAGTTATCATCCCCTAATAAAACAACAAAACCAAGACAAAGACTGATTTCTGTGACTGGATGAAAGAGAAAAATGCTGTGTGACCCTTTCATTTGCAGCCCCTGCGGGGGTAGTGCTACACAAATACTAAAAAAAACACTTTCAGTGTTATATTCAACCGACCAAAAATGAATTGTTTGTTACATACACTTTAATACAGTGCCTTGAAAAAGTATTTGTACCCCTTGAGATGTTCCATGTTTTGTCATGTTACAACCAAAAATGTAAATGTATTTTATTAATTCTGAAGTGGAAGGAAAAGTGGCCCATTCTAACACATGAATATACTTTGATCTATTCTAAACCATTCCATTGTAGCTCTGGCTGTATGTTTAGAGTCATCCTGCTGGAAGGTGAACCTCTGCTCCAGTCTGAAGTCTTTTGCAGATTCTAAAAGGTTTTCTTCTAAGATTGCCTTGTATTTGGCTCCATCCATCTTCCCATCAACTCTGACTAGCTTCCCTGTCCCTGCTGAAGAAAAGCATTTCCACAACATGATGCTGCCTGGCTGCCACCACCATGTTTCTCAGGGGGATGGTGTGTTCAGGTGATGTGCAGGGTTAGTTTTCCACCATACATAGCGTTTTGCTTTTAGGCCAAATATCAATTTTGGTCTCATCTGACCAGAACACCTTCTACCACATGTTTTCTGTGTCCTCTACATGGCTTCTCGCAAACTGCAAACAGAACTTCTTATGGCTTTCTCTCAACCATGGCTTTCTTCTTGCCACTCTTCCATAAAGGCCAGATCTGTGGAGTGCACGGCTAATAGTTGTCCTGTGGACATATTTTCCTACCTGAGCTGTGGATCTCTGCAGCTCCTCCAGATTTACCATCGACCTATTGGTTTCTTTGATTAATGCTCTCTTTGCCTGGCCTGTCATTTTAGGTGGACGGCCATGTCTTGGAAGGTTTGCAGTTGTGCCATACTCTTTCATTTTTCGGATGATGAATTGAACTGTGCTCTGTGAGATGTTCAAAGCTTGGGATATTTTTTTATAACTTTTTTTTTCCAATAGTTTTCATTGAAGAATGGTGGGAATGGTGTGTTCAGGGTGATGTGCAGTGTTAGTTTTCCGCCATACATAACGTTTTGCTTTTAGGCCAAAAATATAAATTTTGGTCTCATCTAACCAGATTTTTTTCAATTACAGGTTAAGAAAACAACACACACACACACACACATATAAAACAGAAGAGAAAAAACAAAATCAAAAAATGAGCATAGTAACAAATTAGTTCAGTAAAAATGAGTGCCAACCTCCAGCCATAAATCTTCCTGTTAGGTTTGCACATATAAAAATCAACACTTATTATTGCAATGGATCCTGTAGATTCCAGCTTTCAAGATATTCCCTGCTCATATTGCTCATTCCTGCTATTCATTTTACAATGTGGCTTTGTCTCGAAGGGTTTATAACAGATATAGTATTTAAACCACTCTAGTCAGAACAGTTATCTGCCATACTTACCAGACAATAGTGAACATGCTTATACTGTCTGATATCACTCCCTCAGATTATCATTTACACTCCGAAGAAATATCTTCAGAGGCATTCCAGAGCTACACTATATCCCAAATGCAACCCATCAACTTCTGTGTTCTATAGGATACTACGGAGAAGGGGGACAGGCCAGGTACCACCATCCATGGTTCCTTCACTTTTTGGAATTTATTGGGTAAGCCCCTATTCCAATACAGTTGTCGATCTTTCAATAAAGTATCGTTACCACCCACTTTAACCTGTTCCCGCCCGCCCGCCGCAATTATACAGCAGCAGGCATTGCCTCCAGCATAGTTAGGGCTGACATACTGTTCCTTTAAGTTTGTTGCTTATTGTGGGCTTCTCCTGAAAGAGTGGTGCGTTGGATTGTGGGAAATGTAGTCCGAAAGAGAATGAAGACTGTGGAAAGGAGGCTGGATTGAACTATACTCCCAGGGAGCTGCAGGTTCCACGGAGGATTGTGGGACAGCCGATAAATAAGGGGCGGGATGTTCGCTCTCTTGCCTGGGTGATCGCAGGTGGTGGATGAGCTGAAGACCCGCTGCGGGGGGCAGAGGCCGTGGCCTATTGTGGAAACAACGGAGAGAGGTGGCGGATGCCACTGAGGAGTGGCTAATCCTGTGCGGAGACAACTGGAAGAGATAGCGGATACCACAGAGGAATGACAGGCATGGATAATGGGGGCCCCCTATAGGTGATAGAGTGCACTCTTTCAGGTTAAGATTGAAAAGTATTTTATTGAGATATATATGTGCAGCTGAGTTAGTTAGATCTAACTGCTTTATCTATAGCTAACATGGAGTTAAATGTCTGATTGTCACTCTCACATATTTATAAGAGAAATTGCATCATTATAGCATACATATTCATATACTTCTCCAGTTAGATATTGTTATATCTAGTCATAGTTTATACTATTTTTATATGGGATTCTGAGTCTCAGGCATCACAGTGATTCTGGGAGCGCACTGCTCCTTCATTACATGCGATCGGCTGTGCGGTGCGAGTTTAGCCATACACTTTGTATGGCTAAATTTGCACCGCACCCGCAGCAAACACGCACAGGACCCTTTTTTGCAGCCGCATCAGGATCGGATCGCACAGCGGTTCACACTTGTGCGATCCGATCCTGTGCGAACTGCAAGATCGCACTGCGATATGCGATCCAACTGGGGGTGTCGTTAAGATTACATTGACACCCCCAGCGTATCGCATATGGCAGTGTGAACTGCCGGGGGTGCATTTGCGATGCGGGAACAGGCTGCGAATTCGCAGCCTTCCGGCATGGCATAAGTGTGAACCGAGCCTCAGGGTCCCACATTTGCTCTTATCGTTCATATTTCCTGTTGTGTTGAAACTATATCTGTTTATTTCTTTCTCAAGCCAAAGCTATTGATATATTGATATTCAAGTGTCATTGTTGTTTTTCTGAACCACCATGTCAGAACCAATATTGTCTAGCGGGTTAGAGGTGCCTCAGGGTCAAGGGAGTGTGGAGGAAAGGAACATACTCAGCAGCCCCCATGGGGGTTGTGCCACATATATATATATATATATATATATATATATAATGTTTGGCGGTTCTAAGTACTTTTCTAGCAAAAAGAACTGATTTTAAGAAAAGGGCTTAGTCTTTAAGAGGTAAACGTACCTTCTTTGAGAATCTAGAAGTCCCCATGTGACATCATGCAGGTGCCTGGATGATGTCACATGAGGGACATCATCTGATTACTGTAGTAATGTCACTGGTCCCCCAA
This sequence comes from Pelophylax lessonae, assembly GCF_965119305.1. Lineage (NCBI taxonomy): Eukaryota > Metazoa > Chordata > Amphibia > Anura > Ranidae > Pelophylax > Pelophylax lessonae. The sequence continues at coordinate 507,262,080 of NC_138771.1, read as the reverse complement.
TAAAGTTATTTGTTCCAGCAACATGCTTATAATCCAAAGCACTCGTATATCAAAGCGAATTGCAGGTGCCTGGATGATGTCACATGAGGGACATCATCTGCTGAGGGTGACAATGCTGCAGACAGTTTACCCTGGCCTCACTACTTAGTTATAGACTGCTAAGGTCCCATTCCATATACATGTTTGGGATCAGTGACATGAAAAGTATTTCATGGTTAGTTTTCTCTCAACACTTTATTGAAAACAAACACTGGCGCAGCCTTTCCTATCACTGAGCTCGAATAGCATGAAAATGCCTTATGTGCATTTTAGAAGGTTAATATTTACTGAAGGTTTGTTTGCAGATATACTTGAGGTTTCCACTCTTGAGATTTCAACTTTTCACAGATAAGACACAAATAATGCACAATCAGTCAACCACCTCCCGGTCATCTGCCGATGTTCTGGAAGTCAGCACTTTTTATAGGATGTTTTCAATGACTATACAAATTATCATTGTAACATTTGTCTGGCGATAATATTTGATATGACGTGCATATATTATATTTTAGGCTAGGTTCATACTGTTGCAGGTCCTTGCAGGTGCGTTTGCGCAGGCACAGCAGTATATTAATTTAAATGGACTGGTGTACCTGTGAGAAACTCAGGGAAATTTCCCCGACCCTTTTTCAAAACAGCAGCTGCACAGAACTACATGGTGCTTTAAGCTGCCCATACATTGCTCAGCTTTGAACTGATGTTCCCATCCACACATTCAAGGTTGATGAGGGAATCCTCCCTGCCGTGCTTTTGTATTCTGACAGTGGGACTATCTTTCCATTTTCTTTCCATTAGGATACACTGATCACCACTGCAACCGATTGGCTGCATGCACTGATCAAGTGGAAATATACCAACAAGTGGTAGATCGACTTCTTAAAGTGGAGTTCCGGCCTCAAAATCGAAAAAAATTGATTTTTGGCCATCCGCTTGCTGAGGGCTACCTGAAAAAGAAATGGATGCTCCCAATTTTTTTTTTTTTGGTCACTTACCTTGATATTGAAGAAAATATACTCACCTTCCTTCCACTTCCTCCCTCTGCGGCCGTGGGCCGCGCCGTCTCTTCCGGTTTACGATGACTCCTGGGAGCTGAACGTCATCGCTCCCAGGAGTCAATGCGCCTGCACCGGCCCGCTCGTCACTTCCGGTGCAGGCGCGGCATTCCCTGCTAAACAGCTTCTGGGCATGCCCAGAAGCTGTGCAGGGATGCCGCGCCTGCCCGTAAGTGACGAGCAGGGCCGGTGCAGTGCATTGTGGGACTCCGACATCACCTTAGAGGCCGCAGAAGAGGATGCGCTGGCTTCAGCTGCCCACACCTGAGATGGCAGCGCTGGAGAAGAACTTTTCAAGGTAAGTATTTCTTCTTACAGGTAAATGCGACCCGGGACAGTTCAGAGGCGGGGGTATTTTTATCTAAATTTGACCCCCGAGGCCGGAACTCTGCTTTAAAAATGGGAACAGCCATACATGAATCAAAAATTTAGCCAGTTCCTTCTAAACCGGCCACATTTTAATCTATGTATGGCCAGCTTTGCAGCCCCCTAATTTGATTTCCTCCATAATCTGTTCTTAACAATATGACATTTAAAACATGAAGATTTGGGGTAACCATAAAATATTTTGCTTGATATACCCATCCAAAGCTTTTTAAAGTATGCTCTTTTGTACCAATCCTCTACATTCAAATGTAGGATTTCTACACTCTAAAGCTGGCCTTATATGGTTCAGTTTTTGTTTTTTTTTTCATTCAGCTAGCAGGCTGAATGGCGCCATATTTGAGTCTCTGGAGGAAGAAAATCAGGGAGTGGGGCTCTTCAGATACTTCGGTGGCTGAATGGGACTAGGGGAATTCCCATGAAGCCAAACTTCCCATAAGGTTCAGAGACACAGAGTCTGAAAGTTCAGGGAAGGAGACACCTTCTCAGTTAAAGCCCTAGGGGGAATATAGGGTAGATTTGCCCTCCCCTCACTCCTGGCCACTGCTCAACATAGGTCAGATCCGGAACTTATTAGGTCATCTGAGCCATGTGTTCCTCCTGTTACCTCAATTTATTTTGGAATTTTGCAGAGGGGTCCCTCTGTTATTTGGTCTTGAAAGAAGAAGATGAAAAGAGTTCTATTGTTACTCATGACTGTTGCACAAAGTCAGGGGTAACTTGCATCTTTCGCCTTTTAGCTGCATCTGTTAATTTTTGATTCTGGGCTCCAGAGCTGACAATTTATGCAAAGACACTCATACATGGCCTGACACCCCTGCTTAGCAGATGTCACTGTTGACAGTGCTTGTAAATTTGTAGATAGTTTTTTGGGATAGTTAGGCTTTCTGTTTTATTCCAGGGATCTGGAGAAAAAATGGGAGAAGAAAACGGGTTAACATGTATCAATTGGCTGTGGCCTGTATTCAGGTTCAACCAATAATTTTGTGATTTGACCACTAGGTAGAAGTATACTTTCAGCATAAACTTTCTGAACCTCAACCTATTCTATACTTTAGTGTTTGGAGTGGTGATTGTCTGTCTCGTGTGAAGAGTTATCTTTGTGGAGATAATGCTCCAACCATTGTGACATAATGTGGAAAGTGTTGGCAACTCTTTTTTTTTAGGAGAACAAGAAGCAAGGCTGTAAATAATTATGTACATAATTATGTACATAAACTGAAAAATTGGACACCTGGGCTAGCCTTGTTCTGACTTGGTGTCAGTTATCCATTCAACTGAAAATAATTTTGTACTCAAAATTGTGCACTTGAAATTGCATTGTGATCAGATTGTTCAGTCTTATCTCGTGGAATGTCACTTTGTTTTCTTCCCTGTCCCCATCCTTGTTTTCAAGTTTTCATCCTCTGTTTTTTTTTTTTTCAACAGGAGCTGTTTTTGGTCAGCCCAAGAGGACAGGGTCTATTTTATTGCAGGGGGGTGGATGTAGCACCCTCCTAGATAGGTTGCTAGAAACGTTAGGTAAAATTTGTTTGGCTTCTATGTAATCAGTAGAGTTGCTTGTGATTGCATTCGGGTGTTCTAGGCTTCACTGGCTGCAAGTTAAAATGCTTCCCCCTTGCCTTCTAGAGGATTCTAGAATATGGTTGGCTAAAGGAGGAGGCTGACCCACAGCTTTAATATTTATGTGGTCTCAGTCAACCTTGGAGGTGGATGCCTAGTAGGTGGCTGGGCAAAGCATCAATAATCTGGGGCCTGAGGCAGTCTGGTTCTTGTTCAGGAGGAGAAGTTCCCAGATAAAAGCAAAAAAAAGGGCCGCAACTGGCCCCAGGGCTGCAGTTTGAAGACCACTGCCCTAAAGCAAAGGTGGGTTGTTCAGCTGAGTCAGTTCTCTTATAAAATTGGGCCACAGTAACACAAACACAGATGAATTATCACATAACCCTTCTTAGGCACCTGATGAGAATACAGATGAAATAAAGATGTTTGTTAAATTCCTGCTCTTTAGGGGGTTCCTGAAAAGTCAACACCTGTTATTCTATGCAAGCCAGAATGGAAAACAACACACCTCAACTATATACAAAAGATGAATGGGGGCAAGGTAAAAAAAAGGATCTGGGGCTACAACAGATTATAAGAGAGACATATGTGTATTGCCAGTTTTTTGCTGGGACCTGTTTTATAAGAGGAACCAGCTGCAAAAAAGAGATTGGTCAATGTACTGCAAAATTATATTACCAAAAGGGAGGGAAGTGTTCCGGCTGGAACTCCCAGACCAATCTGTTAAAGAAGTCTGCCGTAAAATTAATGTTGTGGGAGGTCATTCTGAAGCAGAAAAATTCCCCAGCGCAAAAAAAAGTGTCAAAGTGTGCTATCCGTGAGTGACCGAAAAAGAATACCATCAGAATTACTATAGGCGAGTCATTTGAACTAGTAACCATGGTCTTTTTGACCATACAGAATGCTCAATCTGGTTGTAAATACAGTAATATCTTGGTTTGCGGGCATTATTTGTTCCAGCAACATGCTTGTAATCCAAAGCACTCGTATATCAAAGCGAATTTCCCCATAACAAATATTTGTTATTTGTTCCAGCAACATTATTTGTTCCAGCAACATACTTGTAATCCAAAGCACTTGTATATCAAAGCGAATTTCCCCATAACAAATAATGGAAAATCAGATGATTTCTTCCACAACCACGTTGAAAAAAGACATCAGTCCATCCAGTTCAACCTATGATGTGTGTGTGTTTGCTGTTAACCGTACATTGTATATACCCCTGTATGTTGTGGTCTTTAAGGTGTCCATCTAATAGTTTTTTGAAACTATCGATGCTCCCTGCTGATACCACTGCTTGTGGAAGAGAATTCCACATCCTTACTGCTCTGACAGTGAAGAACCCCTTACATATTTTAAGGTTAAACCGTTTTTCCTCTAGTTTTAGTGAGTGGCCACGTGTCATAATATATTCCCTTTCTCTAAAAAGTTTGTTCCTTATGCAAGGGTCATCACCAGTACAGTATTTGTACATTGATATCATATCCCCCCTCAATAAGTTCAATGCTTGTAGTCTTTCCTCATAGCCGATGTCCTCCATTCCCCTAATTATTTTTGTTGCCCTTCTCTGAACTCTCTCCAGCTCCAGCACATCCTTTCTGCTTTCTGAGGACCGGTGTCCAGAACTGGACAGCATACTCCAGATGTGGCCGGACCAGAGTCTTGTAGAGTGGGAGAATAATCTCTTCATTTCTGGAGTGAATCCCCTTTTTTATACATGCCAGTATTTTGTTGGCTTTGCTTGGTCTAATCCACCTGACAGATGCAAGTATAGCATCCGTTCCTCCCAGGTGCTAATTACGGTAATTCATAAGTGCATCTCCATATTATGGGCTGACAAGATATAACAAAGCCATCAGCCAGTCTGGCGATGTACTTATGAATTCATTAGCACATGGAAGTAATGGATGTCTTTTTTCTGGCTACCTTTATGTAACAACCAATAAAGACAGGTTGTTTGATTTATTTGGGGATATGATATCCAGATGTTGTGCTTTGTTTCCGGTTTATGCATAATATGAATCTTTTGGGGATGATTAACTAAGAAAACTGCATTGCATTGTAATAGCCACGTTGTATTTTGTGCCATGAAGCACACCGCCATCTCTATTTTGGGTTCCTAGGATGACAGGCCAATGCTCTTTGGTATCAAGAAAATAAGGTCCTGGGGAAGCAGTTAGTTGTGAAATGCATCGGCCCCTAGCACTATATAGCAAAGAAATGGTGTTGTAGTTTCAACTGTATGGCTTGTATCATCCAATCATAAGCACTCTTTCATGTTTTGTTAATAAATTTACATTTTTTAACTATTTTGTGTTTCCGTCCCTCTCTGGTACCAGTAAAGTCAGCAAGGTTCTAGTTCTCTTTTTTGACCATAGCATACTGATGACATCATCTCAGCCTAGGCAAAGTCACTGGACTAGAGCTCAAGCTGGAGCTTTTCTGAAAAAAACAAAAATTCATTTTAAAAATCCACTTTTATTATTAGGCCTGTTTTATTTTCATTCTCATGTTGTGTTTAAAGTGATATTAACCACTTGCTGACTAAGGCAGCTGCGGTATGCAGGATCACATATATATACGGGGTAGTAGGCACGATTGTGCACCGGCGGCGGCTTGCTTCCACTGTGATTATTTACAGCGGGAGCCCACCACTCGATGTCCGCCAGCACCTGCCAATCATTTGGTACATAGGCAGAACGCCAGTCTGCCCATGTAAACAAGGCAGATTGCCATTCTGTCAGTAGGGAAGGAATGGATCCTTTGGAATGGAATGCCTTTCCATAGTAAAAGCACCTCCCACACTGTACAAAAGCACAGGCTAGGCACACAGTTCACCCTTTGATCACCCCTGATGTTAATACCGTCCCAGCCAGTGTCATTAGTACAGTGACAGTGCATATTTTTAGCACTGATCACTGTACTAGTGTGACTGGTTCCCAAATAAGTGTCAAAAGTGTCAGTGTCTGATTTGTCCGCCACAATATCGCAGTCCTAATATAAGTCACTGATCGCCGTCATTACTAATAAAAATAAAGCAGGAACATAGATCAATGCCTTCCCATAGTAAAAGCACCTCCCACACTGTACAAAAGCACAGGCTAGGCACACATTTCACCCTTTGATCACCCCTGATGTTAATACCATCCCAGCCAGTGTCATTAGTACAGTGACAGTGCATATTGTTAGCACTGATCACTGTATTAGTGTTGCTGGTTCCCAAATAAGTGTCAAAAGTGTCACAGTCCTAATATAAGTCACTGATCGCCGCCATTACTAATAAAAATAAATTCATTTTAAATTCCATAAATATATTCCATAGTTTGTAGACGCTATAACTTTTGCGCAAACCAATCAATAAACGCTTATAAAAGTAACGCAGTGCCGTATCACAAAAAAATGACCTGTCATGAAGGGGAGTAAATCTTGCGGAGCTGAAGTGGTTGAAGATATCTTTTTTCAAATAACAAACATAACATACTTACCGTATATACTGGCATATAAGACAACTTTTTAACCTTAAAAACGTCCCCCAAAAATCGGCGGGTCGTCTTATACGCAGAGTATAAAAGGTGAACTTTAGAGAACTCCAGATTTAGGACTACCAAGCTGGCCCAAAATGAATATTCCTAATCTGTCAGCCCGCTGGATGTGCGGTAATACTGTATGTACCGTAGCTTCGGCTACATACAGTATACTGCGCTAAGCCAATCACGGTGAGTGATGTATTCCAATAATGAATACAAAGCCAGCTCCGATCGGCGGAGTCAGAGAGGCGGGCTGACAGATTAGGGATGTTCGTTTTGGGCCAACTTGGTAGTCCTTAACCTGGAGTCCTTTTAAGGTTCACATTTTATACTCCTGCCTGATTAGTGGCTGTAAATGACTGCTAGACAAGACCCCATCATGGGGTAGGGGGGTAGTTTTATAGCCCAAAACCTATGTTTTAACTGGAAAATTGGGGGGTCGTCTTATACGCCGGCAAAAACAGTACCTGCTCTCTCCAATTGTCTTTCACAGAGCAGCCCCATTCCCTTCTTCTTGGGTTCCCCTGCTAGTGCTCCTGCCCCCACCTGCTCCCAGTCCCCCAAGTGCTTCTACAGCAAGCAGCCTGCTATGGGGGCACTCGAGCCAGCTTCCTCCGTAGCCACTGCTTAGTGTTTCCATTCGCCCAAAGAGCGTGGCTCGGTACCACCCCCACTCTCTCCTCACTGGCAGTGATTGACATTAGTGGGAGCCAATGCTGTCTCAGCCAATGAGAAGGAAGAGATCCAGGAGAGCCACTACTCTTGTGCACATCGCTGGAACAAGTATTGTTGGGGGGGGGGGGGGCAATAAGGTCAAAAACCTTGAGCCTTAACAACCACTTTAAGGGATTAGATAAATCGATAAATAGCTGTTTTAGTAGCATAATGTCTTTAGCAATTATCAATTATACAATTGATGTTATTTTATTGTTTTTTATTACACAGATACAATAAACTCACGATTCCTTGAAAGTTGCCTATGTAAGATTCTACCGACATTTTTATGGAGCAAATTTAGTGTCATCTATAAACAAGAGTCATACCCTCAATTTTCAACCAAACGCAGCACACCAAAAACCCTGTAAACATCTCATTTAAAAGTTCCCTGTGTTTAGTGGGAGCTCCGGAAAAATAAACTCTAATCTCAGATGGTAATTACATGTTTCAGCATTTTTCACAATGTACAAACATCTCTGTACACCACAAAGTGAATATCTATTGTGCTAGGAGGGCTTGTTTTTATTTTTGCCTTCTAAAAATATTTGCCTAGAGGCTTACACAGCACATTTTAAACACAACGTTCACATAGTAAACTACATAAAATAATACAAGTAATTCACTTAGTCTGCCTAGATCCCTCTACCAAAAGACAGTTGTGAGCCTCTTGTGTTTGGTTAGTGGGTATTTTAACTGGCTAGGGGGGGGAGGAAATCAAACCATTTCCTCTAAAGTGTTTGTAAAAGATCACCTTGTAAAACAACCTATTCAGTTTAACCGCTTGCCGACCAGCCGCTGTAGTTTTACTGTGGCAGGTCGCTGGTCAGCTCTGTCCCGCGTAACAACGTACCTGTCGCTAGCGGGGAAGCACGCGCCCATTGGCCACAGGAGGAGCCACTTAGAGGATCCAGCGGCCGCCATTGCCGCCAGGCACCCGCGATTGCTCCCCGTGAAGACAGAACGGCAGTCTGCCATTGTAAACTAGGCAGACCGCTGTTCTGTCAGTGATGAACACAGGGATCCTGTGTTCCTCCTATTTAGGAACACAGGTCTCTGTGTTCATGCAGGAAGCCCATCCCCCACACAGTTAGAAAGCACCCCCTAGGGACACATTTAACCCTTTAATCGCCCCTGGTATTAACCCCTTCCCTGCAAGTGTCATTAGTACAGTAACAGTGCCTATTTTTAGCACTGATTACTGTGATAATTTCACTGGTCCTCCCAAAAGTGTCAAAAATGTCAGTTAGGTGTCCAATTTGTTTGCTGCAATGTCATTACTAGTAAAACAAAAACAAAAAAAATTACATAAATCATTCCCCTAGTTTGTAGACGCGATAACTTTTGCGCAAACCAATCTATATACACTTATTGAGATGTTTTTTACCATAATTATATAGCAGAATGCAAATTTTTATTTCCAGAATTGTCGCTCTTGTTTTGTTTATAGCGCAAAAAATAAAAATCACAGATTTTTGTGATCAAATACCACCAAAATAAAGCTCTATTTGTAGGAAAAAATGGACACCAATTTTATTTGGGTTCAGTGTCACACAAGTGTGCAATTGTCAGTTAAAGTAACGCAGTGCCATATCACAAAAAATTACCTGGTCATTGAGGGGGTAAATCCTTCAGGTCCAGAAGTGGTTAAAAAAGAAATGAAAGGCAAAACTTTTTTGGATAGATATAAAAACACATTATAAATACCTTTTTCCCTTTTTTTTAAGTGTTCTCAGCTGCATAAGAGCTGGGGGAGGAGAAGCTGCAGCACATAGAGCTTCCCACTGAAAGGCACTCCAAAAGAGCACCTTTGGGATGTGGTGGAATGGAGGATTCACATCATGAATGTGCAGCAACTGCTATCATGTAAATATGGACCAAAATCTCTGAGGAATGTTTCCAACACCTTGTTGAATCTTTGCCATGAAAAAAAAGGCAGTTCTGAAGGCAAAAGGTGGTCCAACCCATTACCAGCAAGATGTACCTAATAAAGCGGCCGATGATAGTATATCTTTGTGGTGATTCAAATCTTCCTTGATGGACACTACTGGTATCTAATACTTTCAGGTATGTCTGATACTTGTTCCCCCACTGGGCGCTATTTTTCTTCCATTCAACTACTACATCGCTATAGGATACATTAAGATAAATGCACAAAAACATCAGTACTGCAGAAGGTGGCCTATTGTTCCTCAACATCTGTGATTTGTTTCTAAATACCTGATGGCCCTTCATCCTTGTTCCTCTAGCTGTGATGCTATAATGTTTTGTCAATGAAGACTGTGGAGTAGTTTTTAATAAAAGTTTTTGAAAAAATTTCTATTGTGTCCATGACCATCTCTGGTTTGTGTAGTTCAGAGTCAGGATATCTGGTCTTTAACCATAGATGTTATAGCAACATGTTTTCCTTTAGTGTCCGTTCACACTACCGCGCACTGCGACTTCGGCGCGACTTGCACGGACTTCACATAATTGAAGTCAATGCAAGTCGCTCCGATGTCGCCCGAAGTAGTACAGGAACTATTTTCTAAGTCGGATCGACTTGAGTCGCTCCTATTAGAACAGTTCCCCTAGCACAGAATGGACCGCGACATGTCAGGCTGACAAGTCGCCTGACAAGTCGCGGTAGTGTGAACCGGGACTTAAAGAACCAGAGTAAATTGTGTAAGCATGTAATTCTGCTTGTTTACGCACAATGCATGCACCAGCAAACACCCATATCTTTTAGTAAATAAGGCTTATTCTCTCTCATGTTAGAAAATCTTTTTCCAGTATTATATGAATGAAGTATGATGAAACTAAAAAAGGGATGCTTGAGGTGTATTGATTTAAAGTTGGACTCATGCCATCTTCTAGTATGGGAACCCAATCCAAAACTCACCAGAAGGATAAATAAAGAGTAAAGGGGCACATTGCCAACCATTTTATTAAAAAGTAGACGTTTTATGAACTGCAAATAGAAACGGAAACAAAAACTCAACTTTCCTCTAGCGCTAATAAAAGTCAGAATCCATAATCCTCACCATGAAAAACAAGGCAGCACTGTGTCTGGGTTCCTCACATGTGTATATACATCAGGCACTATAGGTTCCTAAGGTAAACAACATGAATCAGTCTGATTTCTATAAAACACACTTGTGCAATAAATTACGAGGCATTTCCAGAGTCTAACACGAAAGATTGAATCCCTCGAATCTCCAATCATACCAGATGTTCACATAAACGGGGCATAAAATCACAAACATTCCTCACATGTGAATGTGGAAATTATAACATTAGCCCACAGCCAGGAACTGCTCTAGCCATTTTCTTTTTGCAGGTGGTGTGCTGGTGCTAGGGGTTTAAGGAGAGGGGGGGGGGGGGGGGAAAGAAAAGTCCCCAATCCTGAAGCACGAGTTATATTAAAAGCAGACACGCCATATAAAGAAACGCTTAGTCAGAATATGAATTGTATATATACTGAGCAATAAAGCATATTGGGGAACTTTCCAAGGTTGGGGAGGATGGGACTGTGGTGGGGTGAGAGGTAAGGAAAGGGAAGGAGAAAATAGCAAACCATGCTAATGTACAGTAAGAGCAATGGTTTAAAATCAGAGCATGTTGTGCGTCCTGAACAAATATGATGCTAAAAGTGCTTGTGTTTAATATTGACAGGAAATATGATTCTCTAAAGAACAATGCTGACTTGACAATACAATTGGCAATCATGACAGTACAGAGGCAACAAATGGAGAATCATGACAATATGAAATTAGAAAATGGGCAATTGTGAAAATACACAGACAACAAGCAGCCAGTAGGTGGGCAGAGTGAGTGTGGGGACTTAGTGCAAGAAAGAAAGATTAAGGCTGGCCATACACTATACAATTTTCTTGTTCAACTTTCCTTTAGATTTACCAAAACCATGTAATATAGGGTCAAACCTAAACACTTTCAATTTGTATGCAATCAGGCAGGCCCTTGCACTACATAGTTAAAGGTAAATCTAAAGGAAATTGAATAAGAAAATTATATAGTGTATGGCCAGCCTAAGACCCCTTTCACACGGGATCCGATCAGATCCACCTGTCAGTTTTTAAGGCGGACCGGATCGGATGCTCTATGCATCCCTATGGGGCAGCGGATGTCAGCGGTGACATCTCCACTGACACCTGCTGCTATCAGATTCTGATCCTGTCCGTGAAATCCGGACGGATGGAAATCCTATTTTCCATCCGTCTGGCGGATCGGATGAGAACAGACGGGCGATCCGTTTTCATCCGATATCCCCATAGAGGACAGCGGGGATCTGACAGCTCCATCTCCGCACACAGAGCGGAGACGGACCTGTCATCCGCCTGCTCAGCGGGGATCGCCAGATCGATCCCCCCTGCTGAGCAGAACGGACTCCGGTCCGTGTAAAAGGACCCCAAGAGGGAAAGAGAAGGAAAATGGGAAAGAGAAAAAGAGTGATGGTGGAATGAGGAATGGGAAGTCCCTTTGAAGAGGAACTTCAGCCCCCATGTACTTATTAGCCCGCTCCTATCTTTTTTGCTGGTTTATCCACAAAACATATTGGGGGCCAGCTGTCTCATCCGGGTACTTGCAGTCACCCAACCCCCCAATGACACATCCCCCCAAATATCACTTCATTGGGGGTGTCAGGACCTGGATCACCTACTGATGGCCCTAATATGATGCTAAAATTGCTTGTGTTTAATATTGACAGGCTTGCAGGGGATTAAATCATATAGTAATATGGTTTTCTAAAGTACAGTGCTGACTTGACAATACGGAGGGAAGCAATTGGCAATCATGACAATACAGAGGCAACAATGAAGGTGGAAGTTTCGGTGTCCACCAACAGGTGTCTCCCAGCATCCAGCAGATGCAAGAAATGAGTTTCCACCTGATGCTGGCTGCTGGGAGGATATTTAGGTTTTCCCCTACTAGTGCCTATTGCTCCAGTCTTTTGATGCTGCCAGATTTTGGTTGCCATTGATCCTGATCCTGCCCTGTCTCCGGTACCTGCTTTTCCTTGTTCCTGATCCCAGTTTTGGTTACCCCTTCCCATTTGCTCCCTGCACTTCCCATTTTCCCCTGCTTTTCTGTTTTCCCCGTTTTTGTATATGCTGTATTGTATATAGGTAGGCTTCCTGTTTGTTAGGTTGATTAGTTAGATATTCTGTTACTTGGTTTTTGGTTCACTTATATCTTTGTTTGCTGTGTGCTGGTGTTTGGATAGATTTTTTTTTTGCATTGTAAATAATTCTTACTTAAAGCATACACAGTCTGGTCTCGGTTTCCTGAGTGTAGCCAAGCAGATCTGACCAAGTGACCATCCCTGCTGCTGATACCTGAGACAGACTACTAATGATGCAGAACAATGTACAATGAGGTAAGTATCCCAGGAGGCTGCAGCCAGCAAGGGGAAGTCATTCTCCCCTAGGCAGAGAAATAGGGTGTGCAGCAGGAGGGGCTATTTAATACTTGAATAAATAAATAAATGTTCTGTGATTGTGTGAAAGTATGGGAAAAGAGTAATTTAATGGTAAGTGGGTAAAGTTCTATTTTAAACTGACAACTTTAACCACTTCAATACAGGGCCCTTTCACCCCCTTCCTGCCAATGCCAATTTTCAGCTGTTGGCGCTGTCATGCTTTGAATGATAATTGTGCGGTCATGCAACGTTGTACCCAAACAAAATTTTATAATTTTTTCCCTACAAATAGAGCTTTCTTTTGGTGGTATTTGATCACTTCTGGGTTTTTTCTTTTTTGCTAAACAAATAAAAAAAGACAGAAAATGTAGGAAAAAAAAAGCTTTTCTTTGTTTATGTTAAAAACTTTGTAAATAAGTATGTTTTCTCCTGCACTGACAAGCACTGATGAGGCTGCACTGAGGTGCACTGATGATGAGGCACTAATATGTAACACTGATGGGCACTAATAGGCGGCACTGATAGGCGGCACTGATATGCAGCACTGATAGGTGGCACTGATAGTTGGCACCGATATGCAACATTGATGGGCACCGATGGACACTCAAAGGCAGCACTAATGTGCACTGTTGGTGGCACTGATAGGCGGCACTTGATGGGCACTGATAGGCGCCACTGATGGGTGGCACTGATGGGCAATGATGGGAACTGATGGGCGGCACGGATGGGCACTGATAGATGGCACTAATAGGAAGCACTGATGTGGCACTGACACACACTGATTGGAATCCCTAATAGGCACGGATTGGCACCTTTAATTAGCACTGATTGGCATCCCTGGTGTGCTCTAGTGGGCATCCCTGGTGGGCTCTACTGGGCATCCCTGATGGGTCTGCACAGATAATCAATGCGCTGATTATCAGTGCAGACCCCCCCCCCCCCCTGTCAGGAGAGCCGCCTTGTCAGCGCGAATTGAGGAAAACCGATAAACGGCACTTCCTGGTTACGATGTGACCAGCTGTGATTGGTCATCTTCATAGCACTTGATAATGTAACATCTTGTATTCCTGTTGCACTAATACTGAACCAGTACAAGATGCAAACAATACATCCGCTTGTGAAACTTTAACCACTTAAGGACCGAAAGGTTTTACCCCCTTAATGACCAGGCCATTTTTTGTAATATGGCACTGTGTTACTTTAACTGACAATTGTGCGGTCGTGCGACGTTGTACCCAAAAAACATTGATGTCCTTTTTTTCCCCATAAATAGAACTTTCTTTTGGTGGTTTTTGATCACTTCTGTGATTTTTTTTTTTTTTGCGATATAAACAAAAAAGAGCGACAATTATGAAAAAAATCATATTTTTTTACTATACTATAAAACATTCCAAAAAAAATAAATTACAAAAAACACATTTTTTTTCATCGTTTTAGGCCAATATGTATTCTACTACATATTTTTGGTATAAAAAAATCCCAAAAAGTGTATATTGATTGGTTTGCATAAAAGTTATCGCGTCTACAAACTAGGGGAAAGATTTATGTAATTTTAATTATCTTCGCGCAAGACCTTAGCCAATCTGCCTTATGATGGATCTCGCCTTTTTGGGGAATCCTTGGATACTTTGATAAAGGGGATCACGGGCGGTAAGAGCACTCTCTTGCCCCACTTCCCCAAGGCCAAGGGGGCTCCTGGTAAGAAACATACTAATTTTCGGCCTCCTCAGGGGTCCTTTCGTGCCTTTCGGTCGCACTACAAGGGCAAACCATTCAAGGGTCAAGGCTCCCAAAAGAAGCCGTGGTCTGGTAAACAGAAGTCCGGTCAGTCCGGACCCGCTGCCCATAACAATGCGGCCTGAAGGGGCGCCCTCACCCAGTTCTAGGGTGGGGGGACGCTTGCTCGGTTTTCTTCAACCCTGGCTGGCCCTCGTGTGGGACCGGTGGGTTCAGGAAATCGTTCGATCTGGCTACAAGATCGAGTTTCTCTCTCGGCCGGTGAGCAGATTCTTTCCCTCAAATCTTCAACTGTCTCCGGAGTGTTTGCGGGATCTGCACCTAGCGGTGCGGGACCTGAGGGCTCAGGGAGTGGTGGTTCCGGTGCCTCATCGGGACAGATTTCGGGGGTTTTATTCAAATCTGTTCACGTGCCCAGGAAGGAGGGCAAGGTTCGTCCAATTCTGGACTTGAAGGCTCTGAACCGCTTTGTGCGGGTTCGCAAGTTCCGCATGGAATCCCTGCGGTCGGTGGTGGCTGCCCTGGTTCCGGGGGAATTCATGGCCTCCATCGATTTGAAGGATGCGTACCTTCACATCCCGATTTTCGAGGGTCACCAGAGGTACCTTCGATTCGCCATTGCGGAGGATCATTACCAATTCGTGGCGTTACCTTTTGGTCTCGCCTCGGCTCCGCGGGTTTTCACCAAGGTGCTTGCACCCGTTCTGGCTTTGTTGAGAGCCCAGGGCATCTCTGTCCTGGGGTATCTGGACGACATTCTGGTTCGGTCTGCGACCAGCCAGGGTCTGGAAAAGGACTTGTCCGTCACGATGCAAACTCTGCAGGAGTTTGGTTGGACGATAAATTTTCCAAAGTCGACGCTGAGTCCGTCGGTTCGTCTTCCCTACCTGGGAATGATCCTGGACTCGGTCCAGGCGAAGGTCTTCCTGCCGGAAGACAAACTCAGGACTCTTCAGGAGGAAGTCAGGTCCCTCAGGGACGTCTCTGCGGACGAGCATGAGATGTCTGGGATTGATGGTTTCGGCCTTCGAGGCGATTTCCCTTCGCCCAGTTTCACACGCGGGGTCTCCAAGCGGAGATCCTGTCCAGGTGGGACGGGCGACCTCAATCTCTGGATCTTCAGATCTCGTTGAGCCATCGCACCAGAAGGGATCTTCTGTGGTGGCTCCAGTCCCCGATGGTCCTTTCGTCCTATCTCATGGACAGTGATCACCACGGATGCCAGCCTGTCGGGCTGGGGTGGCGTTCTGGGCGTTCTGTCCGCCCAGGGAACTTGGTCGGAGGGGGAGTCCTCCCTTCCGATCAACATTCTGGAATTGCGTGCGATAAATCTCTGCCTTCGTCGCTGGAGGGACAGGCTGCAGGGCTGTCCGGTTCGGGTGCAGACGGACAATGCCACGACGGTGGCCTACATCAACCACCAAGGGGGCACCAGGAGTGCCCGAGCAGCTCGGGAAGTGGCCGACATTCTGTCTTGGGCCGAGACTCATGTCCCGGCGATAACGGCAGTTCACATTCCGGGGGTGGAGAACTGGCAGGCGGACTATCTGAGTCGCCAGACCCTGGATCAGGGGGAATGGTCTCTCCACCCAGCTGTCTTCCAGATGTTGTGCGCGAAGTGGGGTCTTCCAGATGTGGACCTGTTCGCGTCTCGTCTGAACAACAAGGTGAGAAGGTTCGTGGCAAGGACGCGCGACCCTCGGGCAGACGCGTCAGACGCGTTGGTGGTCCTGTGGCATCAGTACAGACTGATGTATGCGTTTCCACCGATTCAATTGCTGTCCAGGTTCATTCGCAGGTTGCAATCGGAACGCAGCACGGTGATTCTTGTGGCGCCGGACTGGCCTCGCCGGTCCTGGTACGCAGACCTCGTGAATCTGGCGGTCGACGCCCCATGGCGTCTACCTCTTTGAGAAGATCTCCTGTCTCAAGGGCCGATATTCCATCCTGCTTTACAGTCGCTGGCTTTGACGGCCTGGCTGTTGAGACCGAGGTCCTGAAGGCTAGGGGTCTCTCCCCTGAGGTCATTCGCACTTTGATCAACGCGAGGAAGCCTTCCTCAGGGAAGGTCTATTACCGTACTTGGAAGGCCTATTTTGCCTGGTGTGAGTCCACGGGGTTTTCACCTCGCACGTACTCGGTTTCTCGAGTGTTGTCCTTCCTTCAAACGGGTGTCGACCAGCGTTTGGCGCTGGCTACGATCAAGGGTCAGGTGTCTGCGCTGGCCATTCTTTTTCAACGTCCTGTGGCTTCTAACTCCTTGGTTGGCACCTTTGTTCAAGGGGTGCGGCATCTGGTCCCTCCTAGGAGGGAACCTCTGCCTCCTTGGGACTTGAATCTCGTTCTATCTGTGTTACAACGTGCTCCTTTTGAACAGATCAGGGAGATCTCGTTGTCTATGTTGTCCAAAAAGGTCGCCTTTTTGGTGGCGATCACTTCGACTCGCAGAGTGTCGGAGCTGGCGGCTTTGTCCTGCAAGTCTCCGTATCTGGTCATTCACTTGGATAGGTGGTCTTGCGACCTAATCCTTCTTTTCTTCCGAAGCGAGTTTCGGAATTTCATCTCAATGAGGATATTGTCTTGCCTTCGCTTTGCGCGAAGCCTAAACATCCGAAGGAGGTGAGGTTGCACTCTTTGGATGTTGTTTGGGCGATAAGGGTTTACCTTAAATCGACTGAGTCTTTTCGCAAGACGGATTCTTTGTTTGTTCTTCCGGAAGGTCCTCGGAAGGGCATGGCGGCGTCGGCTTCTACCATCGCCAAATGGATCAGACAGACCATTGAACAGGCATATGCTTTGCAGGGAAAAGTTTCCCCTATGCCTGTGAAGGTGCACTCTACTAGATCTCTGAGTACGTCTTGGGCCTGTCGTCATGGGGCTTCTGTGACCCAGGTGTGTAAGGCGGCGACCTGGTCGACCGTACACACTTTCACGAAATTCTACAGAGTGGATGTTCAGGCATCGGCAGATGCTTCCTTTGGCCGCAAGGTTCTTAGTGCGGCAGTTCCTTAGGGTCCCTTGTTTTGGACCCCTGGCGTTTTGGGATATGTTTTTTATCCCTGGGTTATTTGCTTTTCCTGGGTTTTTGCTCCTGTTGAGCAAGTTTTTTTCATGTTGCCCAGCTGGTTTCCTTCCTTTGGTAAGGTTCCTTTCTTTGATGTGGAGACTGCTTTGCCTTACGGCGCGGCTGCGTTTCCCACCCCTCATGTTTGCACTGCTTTGGGACGTCCCCATTGTGACGAATATGAAGATGGCGGCGACTGTCGGAGGACGTAAGAGAAAACGGAATTTTTGTAAAATCTTACCTGTAAAATTCCTTTCTCTGAGTCCTCTGACAGTCGCCACCCCCGCCCCTCTTTTGGGGTTTGGTTGTATACTCTACTGCTATTCCACTGAAACTGTATGGATGCAGGAAGTAGGAGGGTATTGACTGAGGGGACCACCCCCTGGGGGTGGGATATGTTAAAAGCTTTAATGTTAACATATTCTGTTGCCTAGCTACTCCTTCGGAGCAAAGTCTAATACCCCATTGTGACGAATATGAAGATGGCGGCGACTGTCGGAGGACTCAGAGAAAGGAATTTTACAGGTAAAATTTTACAAAAATTCCATTTTCTCTGCCACCACCGCTACGTTTGAGCCCAGCGGACGCTCGTAATTTTAGAAATACCAATTATGACTTTAGAATATTCATCTGTAACACGCGCTGTCACCGCAGACAGGAGTGTCCAGAGGATTTATTCTAGACAGTAGCGCTCTTCAAGAGACAGGTTCTTTGGTTAGTTTGAGTTAAGAGCTTAGAGACAAAATTAACACTTTTTATTTAAAATAAAGTTTAATTATAAAAAAGGTTAAAATTGGTGCAAATAAAAATATTTACAGAAAAATGGGTTACAAAGAAATAGAGACACAATTTAGCCATGTAGAAAAATCAGATAAAGAATTAGAAATGGAAATACTTGCATTCAATGTCCCAAGTGTATCAGAGTTTCAGAAGCTGAGCATGTGTGATCGGTTCTCCCACTTGTTCGATGTTCCTTTCTTGATGTTAAAATGAGAACTGAGAAGCCCATCAGCTTCTCTCTTTTTCCTCTGACCCGCAGGGGGTGTCACCAGAGGTCCTTGACCAATAAATACTGGGGCCATGGGTGGCCCTGAGGCTCAGAAAATGCCAAGGAACCTCCCGCTTAGACAGACTTATAACAGAATTCATATATTGAAATATGTAAGGGTTACATTCTTTAAACTGCTAGTTCCTCACTCCGCATGTGATTTGCTTTCAAACGATATCAAACAGGAATATTTTTTATCATACAGGGAATATCTTATCGCTCTTTTTTATTCCATGTGTGATAGGGGGATCATGCATGGTCTCGTTTCGTTCAGTATTTTATTTGGCATTCAAATATATACTTTCTAGAGACATATCTTGCTTGGGTTTAAAGTTCTGAAGTTGTGTTTAACTGTGGTCATTTTCCTAATGAACAATTTGGCTGTGGAATTACAACACAGCATGGTCAGCCGTAGTGGACATCTGCCAGGATGTGCTTGAGATAAGGTTTGCTTCGTTTATGACCCGGCCTGTACATCTGCCAGGATGTACTGAGATAAGGGGTTCTTTGAAGCTCTGCATACTAACGTTAATTGGGGTGGGGTGGGGGCTGGTGAATGAGTGGCCTTTTGGTTTAAAACTGTCAGGCTGCTGGAGTTACGCAAAATGGTTGCTTGACAAAATGGTGTCCCAGCACAGGATACCGTTACACAGGTACCTGGCTACTCTACACAATAACGCCACCCTGGTGCTCCCAGTCATAGTACTTCCCTGTTCTTTAAATAACTTGGGTCCTGAACCAATCTGACCACCAGCAATGACTGTATTGTGGGAATTAATGCTTCCCGTGCCCGGCTGAGGTCAAATGTGGTCGGCAGGAAAGGGGTTTACAATATGGCGCGGCTGAGGCTGGGAGCAGAACTTGGGAAGTAGAGCAGTTGCAGCACAGTTTCCCCTTTCCTCTTAATGGTGGGGTTCCATCCATGAGTTACTGGCTTCCAGGGCTGGATTTATACATTTTTCTTTCTAGGCCAGCTTTCTTGTGCCCCCCCCCCCCTCAACACATAACAGAGAGCCAAAACTTGTTCCCCAGCACTTACAGTATTTACTGTATTACCCCTTCAGTTATTGTAATAGTGTCTTATCACTTCCTGAGATCTCTATGCCTGGCCTAAGTGTAGTAGAGACAATCAATGCAGACAGCCTTCATCAGATAGCTGAACTTACCAAACACTTGGCATTCACACATTTCTTTACTACATGCAGAAGGGTTGAGGTAAACAATATGATGCAGTAGATGTTGAATTCTATAGTGTTTGAAGGTCAAAAGAATATTTATTTTCTAGTCTTAATGTACACAATGCAGGAACAATACAGGAACTTACAATGAGTAAGTTCCTGAAGATACATCATATAAGGCCCGGTTCTAAACGATGCATTTTGCTTTTTTGGGAAGCGTCTGTTGTCTAGCAGGAGAAACCAGCAAAAACGCAAGCACTGTGTTTTTGATGCATTTTCGCTGTGTTTCAGTTGAAGTCTATGCAACCAAAAACACAACCTGCTGCAGGAAAAAATGCCCTTGATCCTTTCCATAAAACGCACAAATGGAAAACACACAGATGTGAATGTGACCCATAGGAAACCATGGTAAATGGACTGTATTGTGTTTCTGAAAATGCACAGAAAAACGCATAGGTGTCATTCAGGCCAAAGAGGGAAGGATTACAGAAAAGTGAGTGTAATTAAACAACGACCACAGGGTGACAGCATAACCACAATCCACTTAGTGAAACAACATAAGAAATAAACATAAATGCAATTGCATTGCTCATGTTACTGATGGAGGCAGCACAATATTATACCCAAATAACAGACATCTCAAGTCTCCCGCAAGTCGTGGGAGACTCCCGCTTTCCGCCCTGAGCTCACGGACACCCGCGAGCTCAGTGCAATATCCCGGCTCTGTGTGTGAGTCAAGTGAGTCGTCAGATGAATAACAATTTCAAGCAGAAACATGTCCACAGAGACTTAATCAGCACTGCGCTGACACAGACAGAAACATATTCAGTATCATAATGACACAGCCATAAAAATGTATCTATGCTGCAAAAATCCATAGGTCACCTATCCTGCTCAAGTGACACATGAATCGTTGCAGCACGGACGACACATTGATTGTTGGAGCATCAGTGACACATGGATTGTTGGAGCTTCAGTGACACATGGATTGTTGGAGCATTGGTGACACATGGATTGTTGAAGCTTCAATGACACCTGGATTGTTGGAGCATCAGTGACACATGGATTGTTGGAACATCAGTGACACATGGATTGTTGGAGCGTGGTGACGCATTGATTGTTGAAGCTTCAGTGACACCTGGATTGTTGGAGCATCGGTGACACATGGATTGTTTGAGCATGAGTGACACATGGATTGTTGGAGCATAGGTGACACATGGATTGTTGGAGTATGAGTGACACATGGATTGTTGGAGCATGGGTGATACAGGGATTGTTGGAGCATGGGTGACACATAGATTGTTGGAGCATAGGTGACACATGGATTGTTGGAGCATGAGTGACACATGGATTGTTGGAGCATGGGTGATACAGGGATTGTTGGAGCATGTGTGACACATGGATTGTTGGAGCATAGGTGACACATGGATTGTTGGAGCATGAGTGACACATGGATTGTTGGAGCATGGGTGATACTGGCTATCCCATGGGAAACATTTTTTTTGGGGGGGGGGTTACATATTTTACCTCACAAGGTGACCCCAACCCTAGTGACGCCACTGTGTTGAAGCATAGGTGATACATGGATTGTTGGTAGATTGTGGGTGACGCATTGGATTGTTGGAGTGTGGGTGACGCATGGATTGTTGGAGCGTGGGTGACGCATGGATTGTTAGAGCGTGGGTGACGCATGGATTGTTAGAGCGTGGGTGACAACATGGATTGTTGGAGCGTGGGTGGCACATGGATTGTTGGAGCGTGGGTGACGCATGGATTGTTGGAGCGTGGGTGACGCATGGATTGTTGGAGCGTGGGTGACGCATGGATTGTTGGAGCGTGGGTGACGCATGGATTGTTGGAGAGTGGGTGACGCATGGATTGTTAGAGCGTGGGTGACGCATGGATTGTTGGAGCGTTAGTGATGTATTGATTGTTGGAGCGTGGGTGACACATTGATTGTTGGAGCGTGGGTGATGCATGGATTGTTAGAGCGTGGGTGACGCATGGATTGTTGGAGCGTTAGTGATGTATTGATTGTTGGAGCGTGGGTGACACATTGATTGTTGGAGCGTGGGTGATGCATGGATTGTTAGAGCGTGGGTGACGCATGGATTGTTGGAGCGTTAGTGATGTATTGATTGTTGGAGCGTGGGTGACACATTGATTGTTGGAGCGTGGGTGATGCATGGATTGTTGGAGCGTGGGTGACACATTGATTGTTGGAGCGTGGGTGATGCATGGATTGTTGGAGCGTGGGTGACGCGTGGATTGTTGGAGCGTGGGTGACGCGTGGATTGTTGGAGCGTGGGTGACGCATGGATTGTTGAAGCGTGGGTGAGGCATGGATTGTTGAAACGTGGGTGAAACATGGATTGTTGGAGAATATGCTATGTAGCAACCAGTGGCTGCTGGTGCTCAAAATTTTTGGGGGGGCACAAAAAGAAAAATGTAATAGGTATTGCTTCGCGTCAAAAAACGCAGTAAAAAATTGCGTGACTTTGAAGTCATGGTACAGGCATGGCACAGGTGATGGTATAGGCATGGCATAGGTGATGGTACAGGCATGGCACAGGTGATGGTATAGGCATGGCACAGGTGATGGTATAGGCATGGCACAGGTGATGGTACAGGCATGGCACAGGTGATGGTACAGGCATGGCACAGGTGATGGTATAGGCATGGCATAGGTGATGGTACAGGCATGGCACAGGTGATGGTATAGGCATGGCACAGATATGGTATAGGCGTGTCACAGGTCATGGTACAGGAGATGGTATATGCCCCCTTTCAATGCAGTGACCAGCGTACATGCCCCCTTTCAATGCAGAGACCAGTGTACATGCCCCCTTCAATGCAGAGTTCAGCGTGCGTGCCCCCTTCAATGCAATGAACATTGTGCTGTGCCCCCTTCAATGCAATGAACACTGTGCTATGCCCCCTTCAATGCAATAAACACTGTGCTGTGCCCCCACAATGCAGAGTTCAGCGTGCATGCCCCCTTCAATGCAACTGTGCTGTGCCCCCTTCAATGCAATGAACAATGTGCTGTGCCCCTTCAATGCAATAAACACTGTGCTGTGCCCCCTTCAATGCAATAAACACTGTTCTGTGCCCCCTTCAATGCAATGAACACTGTGCTATGCCCCCTTCAATGCAATGAACACTGTGCTGTGCCCCAATAATGCAGAGTTCAGTGTGCATGCCCCCTTCAATGCAATAAGCACTGTGCTGTGCCCCCTTCAATGCAATAAACACTGTGCTGTGCCCCCTTCAATGCAATAAACACTGTGCTGTGCCCCCTTCAATGCAATAAACACTGTGTTGTGCCCCCTTCAATGCAATGAACACTGTGCTGTGCCCCCTTCAATGCAATAAACACTGTTCTGTGCCCCCTTCAATGCAATAAACACTGTGCTGTGCCCCCTTCAATGCAATAAACACTGTGCTGTGCGCCCTTCAATGCAATAAACACTGTGATGTGCCCCCTTCAATGCAATAAACACTGTGCTGTGCCCCCTTCAATGGAATGAACACTGTGCTGTGCCCCCTTCAATGCAATAAACACTGTTCTGTGCCCCCTTCAATGCAATGAACACTGTGCTATGCCCCCTTCAATGCAATAAACACTGTGCTGTGCCCCCTTCAATGCAATAAACACTGTGCTGTGCCCCCTTCAATGCAATGAACACTGTGCTGTGCCCCCACAATGCAGAGTTCAACGTGCATGCCCCCTTAAATGCAACTGTGCTGTGCCCCCTTCAATGCAATAAACACTGTGCAGAGTTCAGCGTGCGTGCCCCCTTCAATGCAACTGTTCCGTGCCCCCATCAATGCAGAGTTCAGCGTGCGAGCCCCTTTCAATGCAGAGCGCCACAGCATTGTCCCCAATCACTGCAGAGCGCCACAGCATTGTCCCCAATCACTGCAGAGCGCCACAGCATTGTCCCCAATCACTGCAGAGCGCCACAGCATTGTCCCCAATGATTGCAGAGTGCGCCACAGCATTGTACCCCAATGATTGCAGAGTGCCACAGCATTGTACCCCAATGATTGCAGAGCGCCACAGCATTGTACCCCAATCACTGCAGAGTGCCACAGCATTGTCCCCCAATGATTGCAGAGCGCCACAGCATTGTCCCCCAATGATTGCAGAGCGCCACAGCATTGTCCCCCAATAATTGCAGAGCGCCACAGCATTGTCCCCCAATGATTGCAGAGCGCCACAGCATTGTCCCCCAATGATTGCAGAGTGCCCACAGCATTGTACCCCAATGATTGCAGAGTGCCCACAGCATTGTACCCCAATGGTTGCAGAGTGCCACAGCATTGTCCCCCAATGATTGCAGAGCGCCACAGCATTGTCCCCCAATGATTGCAGAGTGCCCACAGCATTGTACCCCAATGATTGCAGAGTGCCACAGTATTGTACCCCAATGATTGCAGAGTGCCCACAGCATTGTACCCCAATGATTGCAGAGTGGCCACAGCATTGTCCCCCAATGATTGCAGAGCGCCACAGCATTGTCCCCCAATGATTGCAGAGCGCCACAGCATTGTCCCCCAATGATTGCAGAGTACCACAGCATTGTCCCCCAATGATTGCAGAGCGCCACAGCATTGTACCCCAATTATTGCAGAGCGCCACAGCATTGTCCCCCAATTATTGCAGAGCGCCACAGCATTGTCCCCCAATTATTGCAGAGCGCCACAGCATTGTCCCCCAATGATTGCAGAGTGCCACAGCATTGTCCCCCAATGATTGCAGAGCGCCACAGCATTGTCCTCCAATTATTGCAGAGTGCCAGCATTGTACCCCAATTATTGCAGAGTGCCACAGCATTGTCCCCAAATTATTGCAGAGCACCACAGCATTGTCCCCCAATGATTGCAGAGCGCCACAGCATTGTCCCCCAATGATTGCAGAGCGCCACAGCATTGTCCCCCAATTATTGCAGAGTGCCAGCATTGTCCCCCAATGATTGCAGAGCGCCACAGCTTTGTCCCCCAATTATTGCAGAGTGCCAGCATTGTCCCCCAATGATTGCAGAGTGCCAGCATTGTCCCCCAATGATTGCAGAGTGCCAGCATTGTCCCCCAATGATTGCAGAGTGCCAGCATTGTACCCCAATGATTGCAGAGTGCCAGCATTGTACCCCAATTATTGCAGAGTTCCAGCATTGTACCCCAATTATTGCAGAGTGCCCACAGCATTGTACCCCAATCGATGCAGAGACCAGCGCGTGTGCTCCCTTCAAACTTACCTGGCAGCGGGGCGGCTCAGCTTCTTCCTCTTCTGCGGCGGGTCCTTCTCCCTCGTCTCGGCGGCGGGAACCGGCGGGCAGCCTGCTCCCTTCAAACTTACCTGGCGGCGGCGCGGCTCAGCTTCTTCCTCCTCTTCTGCGGCGGGTCCTTCTCCCTCGTCTCGGCGGCGGGAACCGGCGGGCGGCCTCTCCTTTTCTCTGAGCGGCGGTGACGGTGAGTGACTGACGCACGCACCGGCACCGCCCCCATTGCGACGTCAGCGATATCCTGGATGATGATTGGTCCAGGCTGTAGACTGGACCAATCACAGCCAGGATATCAGAAAGTGGGGGTGTCCAATCGCAAAGACTTGCGCCCAGGTTACCCCCCAGAAGGCAGCCAATCGGCGCCTCTTCTGGGACGTAACCCCACCCCCCCCCCAGCCACCAGTTCCTTCAGGCGAGGCCAGCGAACCCAATTTTTTTTTTGTACAACTTTATTTGTTCGTTTTTTTTTTTTTTTTCTTTTTTTTAGGGGTAGGGGCGGCGCCTATGCATGGGCCGCCACTGGTTGCAACAATCCATGTGCCATTTGCTGAAAAAAAATCTATGTGTCAGCTGAACTGCTAAATATAGCAAGCATTTATGCTGCATATAGTTTGTAACACACCAATTGCTGCAGCATAGTTGGCAAATGGATTTGTGCTACCTGTGCTTTACAAATCCAGGTAAGCCATATTGCTATTATTTGGAGAAGCTCACAGTGTGCAGTGAAATCAGAGTAAGCTATTTCAGTACAGAAACTTGTACAACTTTTCAAGACTTAAGAGAAGGCTGGATTAAATAATAATGGCATATCTCTAGAAAAAAAAATGACTATTGCCATATAGTGTGATATATTGGGAATTTAATGCAGACTTGTAAAGATACTAAAAGTTCCACTTTAAATTACAAAAAGAGTAGTAATAGTATACAACTGCCAATAACAAACCAGCAGTTTCAGTTGAGTGTGTTCATGGTGCTGTCTGATAACAGTAAACGAATATTAGGATGCCTGTGGTTCCTGCACTTTGGAAAGAAAATTGCGATGCTTGGCACCTTGCTCCTGCGCTCAGAATCAGGTTCTCTGATTGCCTCTATCCCAGGACTCTCACTTGGCATCCACTAATGGCTAAGCCTTGCTGCCCTACGACCGGGGTGCTCGACAAAGCACTGTAGACGTAAACAAGAAGAAGGGCGCACCAGCCTAGCACATTATCCTCAGTAAGCTTTTTATTGATAAAATATAAAAAAATGGCTACTCACAAACATGCGATGTAAACCAGCATATCAACTCCATCGAACAGCGTCGGTGATGTAAGAGTCCGATATCTCATGAAAGTGAAAGGCTAACGCGTTTCGAGGCAGTGCCTCTTCCTCAGAGCTTAAGGGCCATGACTGAACCCCTGGTGTATATATGATACTAAAAGTTCCACTTTAAATTACAAAAAGAGTAGTGATAGTATACAACTGCAAATAACAAACCAGCAGTTTCAGTTGAGTGTGTTCATGGTGCTGTCTGATAACAGTAAACGAATATTAGGATGCCTGTGGTTCCTGCACTTTGCATGCCCTCCATCTTTACATCGCCTTCTTTTATTACTATTTAGGATAACACGTACCAAATTTCCATATCCAACTTTGAAAAATTGCTGGCTATCATATTTTAATTTGTTTTTTATACTTGTGTACATTTTTCGTGCGTTTTTGCCCTTTGCACATAGTGCACCCCTTTCATTGCAATTGACTTCCCTACACAGAACAAGCATGCGAAAGAGTCTCATGCGTTTATTTATTTTTTTAGCTTCGAGCTTTGCATGTTTTTTATAACCACGCAGTTTTCTGCGTTATTTGAGCAATTTTATCTTGCACTTTCTGTTTGGTGCCACAATGAAAGTGTGACGTACAATGTCCTAGTGCTGCGTAATCACGGGCAAAATTATGTGATTTTGTGCACATGCATGCATTTTACTAGTGGGAATACAAGCTGGAAAAGTTTTTAGTGCTGAATAAAAAAAAGATTGCCTAACAACTCTGAGCTCTGTGTTTAAAAATGTGCTATTAGTAAAAATTTGTGCCAATGTTGAGCTGGGAGGCTGGAGTTTGCTTTTATCGACTTTATCAACTATTTTTTGTGCTTTGTTTTGTTAATGGATGAAAGCTATGAACTTTGCTTGACTGTCCACCTGGCCATGGACCTTGCTTAGTGATGTCAGGCTGGGGCAAGTGTTAAAGCCACAAACTACCAAGGTTAGCTGGATCAATATACTTACTAAGAAAAAATAGATAGATAGATAGATGTATAGAGGTTTTTGCTGCATACATTTTCAAATATTTGCGAGGTCACTATGCCATGCCAAAGTCATGTTATTGTATCTTAAATGCTGAACTTGAGGAAATCAGCTAAATACATATGTTGAAATGCGTATACAGAATACTTTATTAATCCCAAAGGAAAATTGTGAAATTGTAAAAACTCTCTCGTCTGCCAATATTTGTAATTCTGTTCAGGCAGTAGTACACCAAAAGTGGAGTGAAAGGTGTGAGCTACTAGATCATTTGGTATAGTCATAGGTGTGTGCAGCCATTAGGGTAAATATATATATATATATATATGTAGCACCCTCCTAGGTAGGTGCTAGGTAACCTATAGGGGAGACCTTATCTGCTTATCAGCAGGGTCCAATTATTCAGTCAGGCTGTCATGTGTTCTCAGGTGTGACTGTTGAGTTGGGTAGTCTCCCCACTGTATCCAATGAGGGCTCTCTGTGCAGCACTTATAGAAAGGGGGTGCCAGTGTCTAGACCCGAAGAGAAAGAGGGTGCCAGTGTGTGGGCCCTGAAGAGTTAAGAGTTGCAGCAGTGCTTACAAATCGCTACCTCAGCCAGGAAGGCTAAAGGGAGCAGTACAAAGGTCTTTTGAGTCACAAGGAAGCGTCAGAAGTCAGTTCAAGTTCACAGACAGCAAGTCAGTGTTAACAAGCGCCAACCAGCGTTGACCGGCATTCAGCCGGCGTCAAGTCAGCGTCAAAAGGCATTTTCTCAGTTTTCCCATTACAGTGTATAGTCGAGCCAGAGGAGTATCCCACTCATTCCCTTCTCCCACCCAAGTTCCTAAAATAAATACAAAAACAAAAGATGCTGAACTGTTTCTTGTCTCAGTGCTCACACTTGGAGAACATGCTTAAATGTGCTGTTGTTACCAGCGGTAACCCTGGCAGAACCACATGCAGCACAAAGGCTGGAAATCCTGTTACATATATACAGGGCTTTTTTTCTCAGAGAATAGGTGCAGGAACTCCTCCCTTCTGAGTCACCCCTTGACTCCGTCCCCTACCACCCCCGAGCACCGTTCCTTGGTTTCACCTCCTACCCACCTCCCAGTACCACCTCTTTTAGAGAGTTAACGATAACAAGAAAGGCAATATAATAGATCTAGAAACAAAGGACACCCCAGTGACAATAGATCTACCCCTGCAACAATGGACTTCCAACATCCAGCATCAATAGACTCTCCAGCAGCAAGCAGCATTAGACCCCTCCCTCAACAGTAGATCCCTCCCAGCAATGATTGATTCCCTGCAACATGATACCCCACCAGCAACAACAGACTTCCCCAGCAACAATAGACCCTCTGCGCAAATAGATCCCCTCCAGCAGCAAATAGATCCCCTCCAGCAACAAAAATATCCCCTCCAGCAACACTAGATTCCCCAGTAGCCAGCATCAATAGACCCTCCAGCAGCCAGCAACAAAGACCCCTCCCTCAACAATAAATCCCTCCCAGCAACAACTGACCCACAAGCAACAAAAGAACTACTCCAGCAACAATAAATCCCTATGAGCAACAGAAGACCTCCCCAGCAACAATAGACTCCCATCCTCTGCAAAAATAGATCCCCTCCAGCAGCAATAGATTCCCTATTAGCAAAGCATCAATAGACCCTCCAGCACACCCCAGCACCCCTTGCCATTACATACATTCAGTTCTGGAGGTGCCGGAACTGCGTTCCCCCGTGTTCCAGCTGAAAAAAAGCCCTGCATATATATATATATAAAGTGCACAGGAATTGCTGCATAAAATGTAATAGAAAAAATTCCATAAAGTACAATTCAGTACAATTCAGTACATCTCAGAAGTATTTCACATTAACAGCTTCGGGCTGGTATGATAGTGCCCTTCTTCAGCTAGAAATACATCTAACACATGTTAGCTATACACACACTTTTATATATTTCATTAGTAATTAGAAATCCATTCAGCAATCAATTAGCAATTAAGACAACACAGACTTTTTCAATTCATTATTTGAAAGCCCGAAACTGTTATGTGAAATACTTCTGATGTACTGAATTGTACTTAATAGAATTTTTTCCAATACATGTTATGTGCAGCAATCCCTGTGGACTTTTTCTATGTATGGCCAGTGGGGCGGCCTGAGTGCATTTCCACTGAAGCATTGAAACAAACACTGCCGTGCTGTTCACCACTTCTGAGATTGTGTGTATATACATATATATATACAGTGGGTACGGAAAGTATTCAGACCCCCTTAAATTTTTCACTCTATGTTATATTGCAGCCATTTGCTAAAATCATTTAAGTTCATTCTTCTTCCTCATGAATGTACACATAGCACCCCATACTGACAGAAAAACACAGAATTGTTGACATTGTTGCAGATTTATTAAAAAAGAAAAACTGAAATATCACATGGTCCTAAGTATTCAGACCCTTTGCTGTGACACTCATATATTTAACTCAGGTGCTTTCCATTTCTTCTGATCATCCTTGAGATGGTTCTACACCTTCATTTGAGTCCAGCTGTGTTTGATTATACTGATTGGACTTGATTAGGAAAGCCACACACCTGTCTATATAAGACCTTCCAGATCACAATGCATGTCAGAGCAAATGAGAATCATGAGGTCAAAGGAACTGCCTGAAGAGCTCAGAGACAGAGTTGTGGCAAGGCACAGATCTGGCCAAGGTTACAAAAAGATTTCTGCTGCACTTAAGGTTCCTAAGAGCACAGTGGCCTCCATAATCCTCAAATGGAAGACGTTTGGGACGAACAGAACCCTTCCTAGAGCTGGCCGTCCGGCCAAATTGAGCTATCGGGGGAGAAGAGCCTTGGTGAGAGAGGTAAAGAAGAACCCAAAGATCACTGTGGCTGCAGAGATGCAGTCAGGAGATGGGAGAAAGTTGTAGAAAGTCAACCATCACTGCAGCCGTCCACCAGTCGGGGCTTCATGGCAGAGTGGCCCGATGGAAGCCTCTCCTCGGTGTAAGACACATGAAAGCCCGCATGGAATTTGCTAAAAAACACCTGAAGGACTCCAAGATGGTGAGAAATAAGATTCTCTGGTCTGATGAGACCAAAATAGAACTTTTTGGCCTTAATTCTAAGCGGTATGTGTGGAGAAAACCAGGCACTGCTCATCACCTGTCCAATACAGTCCCAACAGTGAAGCATGGTGGTGGCAGCATCATGCTGTGGGGGTGTTTTTCAGCTGCAGGGACAGGACGACTGATTGCAATCGAGGGAAAGATGAATGCGGCCAAGTACAGGGATATCCTGGACAAAAACCTTCTCCAGAGTGCTCTGGACCTCAGACTGGGCCGAAGGTTTACCTTCCAACAAGACAATGACCCTAAGCACACAGCTAAAATAACAAAGGAGTGGCTTCACAACAACTCCGTGACTGTTCTTGAATGGCCCAGCCAGAGCCCTGACTTAAACCCAATTGAGCATCTCTGGAGAGACCTAAAAATGGCTGTCCACCAACGTTTACCATCCAACCTGACAGAACTGGAGAGGATCTGCAAGGAGGAATGGCAGAGGATCCCCAAATCCAGGTGTGAAAGACTTGTTGCATCTTTCCCAAAAAAACTCCTGGCTGTATTAGATCAAAAGGGGGCTTCTACTAAATACTGAGCAAAGGGTCTGAATACTTAGGACCATGTGATATTTCAGTTTTTCTTTTTTAATAAATCTGCAACAATGTCAACAATTCTGTGTTTTTCTGTCAGTATGGGGTGCTATGTGTACATTCATGAGGAAGAAGAATGAACCTAAATGATTATAGCAAATGGCTGCAATATAACAAAGAGTGAAAAATTTAAGGGGGTCTGAATACTTTCCGTACCTACTGTGTATATATATATATATATATATATATATATATATATATATATATATTTTTTTTTATATATATATATATATATATATATATATATACAGTGCCTTGCGAAAGTATTCGGCCCCCTTGCACTTTGCGACCTTTTACCACATTTCAGGCTTCAAACATAAAGATATAAAACTGTAATTTTTTGTGAAGAATCAACAAGAAGTGGGACACAATCATGAAGTGGAACGAAATTTATTGGATATTTCAAACTTTGTTAACAAATAAAAAACTGAAAAATTGGGCGTGCAAAATGATTCAGCCCCTTTACTTTCAGTGCAGCAAACTCTCTCCAGAAGTTCAGTGAGGATCTCTGAATGATCCAATGTTGACCTAAATGACTAATGATGATAAATAGAATCCACCTGTGTGTAATCAAGTCTCCGTATAAATGCACCTGCACTGTGATAGTCTCAGAGGTCCGTTTAAAGCGCAGAGAGCATCATGAAGAACAAGGAACACACCAGGCAGGTCCGAGATACTGTTGTGGAGAAGTTTAAAGCCGGATTTGGATACAAAAAGATTTCCCATGCTTTAAACATCCCAGGGAGCACTGTGCAAGCTATAATATTGAAATGGAAGGAGTATCAGACCACTGCAAATCTACGAACTGAAAACTGCTGTTCACAAACGCTCTCCATCCAACCTCACTGAGCTCGAGCTGTTTTGCAAGGAGGAATGGGCAAAAATTTCAGTCACTTGATGTGCAAAACTGATAGAGACATACCCCAAGCGACTTACAGCTGTAATCGAAGCAAAAGGTGGCGCTACAAAGTATTAACTTAAGGGGGCTGAATAATTTTGCACGCCCAATTTTTCAGTTTTTTATTTGTTAAAAAAGTTTGAAATATCCAATAAATTTCGTTCCACTCCATGATTGTGTCCCACTTGTTGTTGATTCTTCACAAAAAATTACAGTTTTATATCTTTATGTTTGAAGCCTGAAATGTGGCAAAAGTTGCAAAGTTCAAGGGGGCCGAATACAAGGCACTGTATATATACACACACACACACACACACACACACACACACAATATTGTCAAAAGTATTGGGACACCTGTCTTTAAAGTGATTGTAAAGTCTCCATTTTTTTCTTTTTGCTAAAAATAACAACCGTTATACTTATGTGCTCTGTGAAATCGTCTCGCACAGGGCAGCCCTGATCCTCTGCTTCTGGCCCCTCCCTCCTGTTGAGTGCTTCACACTGGTGTCCGTGAACGGTCCTTGCCGAGTCCGCCGTGCCGCTGCTGACTTTTTTGTCTCTGACCCACTGCAATGAGAGTCTCAGAGACTCAGACGACCAATCCCTGATGCGATGACTCGGGCCTCCCTCAGCTCAGTGGCTCGGCAGCTCCCGCCTCCTGCCTTCCACTCGGCTCTATCTGCCCAGCACCGCCCACAAATTGGAGTGGTGGTGGCAAGAGACCTGTCTGCGCGACTGCGCAGCAGTGGAGGTATCTCTGTCTGGGCCCTGGCTGGGGGAGGGACTGTCTCTGTAGACTGTGTGTGGAAGAGAACAAAGAAGGAGGACTCAGGACGGTCGTGGTGGACAGTGGACTGGTGGAAAATATTATATTGCTAACTAATATAGTCTTGCAGCAAAGGGACTGGGGAGAGAGAGGCCGGAGGAGAGAGCCTCAGGTAAGAGAAGTAAAATAAGAAGTCAAGTCACTAAGGGGGATCTATTCTTTGGGGGACTTGCCTTGGCCTGGCCTACTCTAAGGGGGATATATATGGGAGGGGGACCCTGGCCTGCTCTAAGGGGGATCTATATGAGGGAACCCTGGCTGGCCTGGCCTGCTCTAAAGGGGAATCTTTGAGGAACCTGCCTGCTCTAAATGGGGATCTATATGGGGGACCCTCACCCTGGCCTGCTTTAAAGGGGGACCTATGGGGGACCTGCCCTGGCCTGCTTTAAAGGGGGATGTGTAAAATATTGAAGATACAGTATCTCACAAAATTGAGTACACCCCTCACATTTTTGTAAATATTTTATTATATCTTTTCATGTGACAACACTGAAGAAATTACACTTTGCTACAATATAAAGTAGTGAGTGTAACAGTGTAAATTGTCTGCCCCCTCAAAATAACTCAACACGCAGCCATTAATGTCTAAACCGCTGGCAAAAAAGTGAGTACACCCCTAAGTGAAAATGTCCAAATTGGGCCCAAAGTGTCAATATTTTGTGTGGCCACTATTATTTTCCAGCACTGACTTAACCCTTCTGGGCATGAAGTTCACCAGAGCTTACCACGTTGCCACTGGAGTCCTCTTCCACTCCTCCATGACGAGCTGGTGGATGTTAGAGACCTTGTGCTCCCTCACCTTCCGTTTGAGGATGCCCCACAGATGCTCAATAGGGTTTTGGTCTGGAGACATGCTTGGCCGGTCCATCACCTTTACCCTCAGCTTCTTTAGCAAGGCAGTGGTCGTCTTGGAGGTGTTTTTGGGGTTATTATCATGATGGAATACTGTCCTGTGGCCCAGTCTCCGAAGGGAGGGGATCATGCTCTGCTTCAGTATGTCACAGTACATTTTGGCCTTCATGGTTCCCTCAATGAACTGTAGCTCCCCAGTAACGGCAGCATTAATGCAACCCCAGACCATGACACTCCCACCACCATGCTTGACCAGACACACTTGTCTTTGTACTCCTCACCTGGTTGCCGCCACATACGCTTGACACCATCTGAACCAAATACGTTTATCTTGGTCTCATCAGACCACAGGATATGGTTCCAGTAATCCATGTTCTTAGTCTGCTTGTCTTCAGCAAACTGTTTGCGGGCTTTCTTGTGCATCATCCTAAGAAGAGACTTCCATCAGACAGCCATGCAGACCAATTTGATGCAGTGTGCGGCATATGGTCTGAGCACTGACAGGCTGACCCCCCACTCCTTCAACCTCTGCAGCAATGCTGACAGCACTCATACCTCTATTTCCCAACCTCTGGATATGATGCTGAGCACGTGCACTCAACTGCTTTGGTCGACCATAGCAAGGCCTGTTCTGAGTAGAACCAGTCCTGTTATACCGCTGTATGGTCTTGGCAACCATGCTGCAGCTCGGTTTCAGGGTCTTGGCAATCGTCTTGTAGCCTAGGCCATCTTTATGTAGAGCGACAATTCTATTTTTCAGATCCTCAGAGAGTTATTTGCCATGAGGTGCCATTTTGAACTTCCAATGACTAGTATGAGAGAGTGAGAGCGATAATATCAAATTTACCACACCTGCTCCCCATTCACACCTGAGACCTTGTAACACTAACGAATCACATGACACCGGGGAGGGAAAATGACTTATTTGGTATTTTGACATTTTCACTTAGGGGTGTACTCACTTTTGTTGCCAGCGGTTTAGACATTAATGGCAGTGTGTTGAGTTATTTTGAGGGGACAGCAAATTTACACTGTTAGGGCTCTTTCACACGGCGTTCCGATCAGATCCGCCTGTCAGTTTTTTAGGCGGATCTGATCGGATGCCCCATTCAGCCCTACGGAGCAGCGGATGTCAGCGGTGACATGTCCGCTGACACCCGCTGCCATCCGCATCCGATCCTGTCCGTGAAATATGGATGGATGGAAACCCTATTTTCCATCCGTCCTGGGGATCGGATCGGATGGGATCAGATGAGAGCGGACAGGCGGTCCGCTCTCATCCGATTCCCCCATAGAGAGCAGCGGGGCTCTGACACCTCCCTCTCCACACACAGTGCGGAGACGGAGATGTCATCCGCCGGCTCAGCGGGGATCGGCGGATCGATCCCCGCTGAGCAGAGCACGGTCCGCAACAGAATGCGCACCATGTGAAAGAGCCCTTATACAAGCTGTACACTCACTACTTTACATTGCAGCAAAGTGTCAATTCTTCAGTGTTGTCACACAGTGGCGGCTGGTGCTCAAATTTTTTTTTGGGGAGGGGGGGGGCGCAAACAGAAAAATGTAATAGGCATTGCTTTGCGGCAAAAAACGCTGTAAAAAATTGCGTGACTTTGAGGTCGCAAAAGTGTGAAAGGGGCCTTCAGTAATTAAGGTATAGTGTGCCCCCTTTCAATGCACAGTGACCCCCCTTTCAATGCACAGTGACCAGCGTGCCCCCTTTCAATGCAGTGACCAGCGTACATGCCCCCTTTCAATGCAGTGACCAGCGTACATGCCCCTTTCAATGCAGTGACCAGCGTACATGCCCCCTTTCAATGCAGTGACCAGCGTACATGCCCCTTTCAATGCAGTGACCAGCGTACATGCCCCCTTTCAATGCAGTGACCAGCGTACATGCCCCCTTTCAATGTAGTGACCAGCGTACATGCCCCCTTTCAATGTAGTGACCAGCGTACATGCCCCCTTTCAATTTAGTGACCAGCGTACATGCCCCCTTTCAATGTAGTGACCAGCGTACATGCCCCCTTTCAATGTAACTATTGACCAGCGTGCATGCCCCCTTTCAATGTAACTAGTGACCAGCGTACATGCCCCCTTTCAATGTAACTAGTGACCAGCGTACATGCCCCCTTTCAATGTAGTGACCAGCATACATGCAGAGACCAGCATGTGTGCGTGCATGCCCCCTTCAATGCAGTGTGCCCCCCCCCCCCCCCCCCCCCCAGACCAGTGCACTCACCTGGAGCCCTGGAGCACTGTCGCGGTGGCGCCTTCTCCTCAGTGTCCCGGCGGCGCGGCTTCTCTTCAATCCCCCGGCGGCGCGTCTCCTCCTCGGCCAATCGCATGGGGTTTGCCTTGCGGCCAATCAGGAAGCGCATATCGGATGCGCTCCCTGATTGGCCAGGAGGAGGATCCGTGTGACAATAGCGAATTTTCATTCGCTATTGTCACACAATGGGTGGGCTCGGGACGCACTGCTCTACGCCCCGGGTCCACCCTTTGCATCGACCTATTAGAGCCTCTGGCTCTAATCAGGTGATGCCAAAAAAAAAAAAGTCATTCAGCTCCATGCATCCGGCGCCTCTGCATGCAGATTAGGGGGCCGGAAGCATGGATGGGGGGGTGGCGCCCCTGCGCCCCCAACGCACCGGCCGCCACTGTTGTCACATGAAAAGAGAATAAAATATTTACAAAAATGTCAGGGGTGTACTTTTGCGAAATACTGTATCTAATAATAACTGCAGTGTTTATTATGCGTTTCATTCAATAGTTCAATAAATAGCCAGGCTGACTTAAAACAAAGTGTGAGTTTATTCAATCACATTTGGCATCAACATAAAAATAAAACAAAGATCAACAAATATAAAACAAAGTACAGGTGGGTGTAGTAAAATAAAAAGGGAAAAAAGCTGTAGTTAGATATTACAGATAAAGAATTAGCTTCTTGTTAGCTATGTTGCCATTAGGGTTTTTAGAAAGAAAGATAACAGCTGAAGTGAGGCAATGTGTAGGCCTAGAGTAAACAAAATGTCAACTTCAGTGTGTAAATATGTGTTGTTTTCCTTCAGTGTATGTGTGAAGAAGTGTATGTGTCTTTAGACCACGTGTATCACTGTGTTTATATTGTTCCCAAACCTACAAGACAGCCCATTGTGCAGTTATTTCCTAATACAGTTTGAAGTAAATGTGTAATAACCATATTAATAATTGTCCCAAATATGCACATGGCCAAAAAGCTGACAAGACTTAAACTACTTTAATTGACAGAAACACATAATAGTATTCTGGAAAAAAAACATGGTGTGACCCTCCTTCAAGCTAAAGGGTCACCTTTGGTAACAGATACATTCTTTAACTAAGGGATCACCAAATCCGTAGTACTGGCATTGTAAATAGGAACTCTTATGGTTAGGAGGTTCACTATGTATTGGTCTCTCCGCTAATGGCTGACCGCGACAGCTGCAGCGGTGCTGAAGCGGTTAATGCCGAGTGGAGAGACTAGATAAAAGGGAGTGACGTGACCGCGCAAGCACGCCCTCCGTTGAAGTCTTCTGACGAAATGTACATCAGGGCGGTGACTTGCGCGGTCACCCAGGCAACAGGACGCCGTCTAACCTCGAGGAGCGGTATTTTCCGGGACGCCACACAGCGAGCGGGAGACCGACAAGCGGCTGGACGGTAACTGTGATGCCGATGTTACTGTTATGCTGTTGATGTTTGTACCATTGTGAGTGTAATGGGAGGAGGTTTTTAACATTAAAGGTGCATTTATTATCAAACGTTACTGCCCTATGTGCATCTTTCTTGCTCCCTTACAAGCCTGCATGGTTTGAGGACATTTCGGCTGAGAAGCAGAGTGACCAAGGATAGAGTTTGGTGACAATTCATTGAAGATATACCATCTGATTACATGCTTTATGTACACCGATTTTTGGTAAGAGCATTACCTTTGGGATTGGCACGTGGTGAGGTGGAGGCATATTCCAGGCAACTGCATTCATCTTGGTGTATGTTGTCCCTTTTTCCATGACCCCACTGGAAGTATAGTTGGTGATGGACTCTGGCGCATATATGGACTCTAATACTTTGCACACTATTGAATGACGATAGCTCACACTAATGCAGAGTTGATTATAATTTATTTTATGATTGTGATTTTAATTGTTAGCGCTGCTTGTGTTTATTAACCTTGTTGATACGCACCTTATATACATTCTTTAACCACTTCTGGAGCGGAAGATTTTGCCCGTTAATGAACATGCCATATTTTGCGATTTGGCACTGCGTTATTTAGTGGACAATTGCGCGGTCGTGCAGCACTGTACCTAAATAAAATTGACGTCCTTTTTTCCCCACAAATAGAGCTTTCTTTTGATGGTATTTGATCACCTCTGCGACTTTTATTTTTTTCGCTATAAACAAAAAAAGAGCAACAATTCTGAAAAAAAAAAAATACAACATTTTTCACATTCTGCTATATAACTGTAGCAGGTTTTCCAGACCTGTGGCCTGATGTGGGTCTGCCATTGTTACCAGTTACCTCTCCAGCCCATGTGAGCTGCGGCCCTGGGTGTGAGAACTGAGACATCGACAACTCCAGCATCTTTGTTTTGTTGTTTTATTGTATTATTTGAAGGGGATGGGAGAAGGGAAAGAGTGAAATACTCCTTTCGGCTCAACTATGTACAACTTGGGACTTTTTCCTGAAAATGTCTGTTAACGCTGTCTTGACACCAGGTTACAGTGTGTGAAACACACTGTAACCTGGATGAAGTGCTGAATCCTCCACTTGATGTCCAGAAGACCCAGGACTGTGAAGTACTGAACTACTGACACTCACTGCTGCACTGCGAAGTCACTGACTACTCCCTCCCAGCCTTGCACTGGCTTGAGGTAGCTTGACGTGAATTCCTGTTTGACTGCAACTCTCAACTGGCACTCCGTACAATTCAGGGCCCAAACTGCAGGCATCCCCTTTACACTTTTAGCTTTTCGGGGTCCACTGACTATACATCCCCTCTGTAACTTCAGGGTCCTCAACCTAGGTATCCCCTTTACAGCTAGCTGACACTGGATCCCAAAACCTCCTCCGGAGCGGCCTCCTCTAACACTTCAGGCAGACCCCCAGGGGCAATCCTCAGTACTCAAGACCTGTGTAGGCTTTCCTGGGACTGGACCCCTCTCGCTCTCCGCTGGTTCTCTGCACACCGGATCCCCTCGGCTCAACTCAGCACTCTCTGGTTTTCTTAGGCAACACTCCAAGATATCCGCTTCCTCCTGGGACTCTGCTTCCCGCCAAAGACCACAAGTCATGCGCCCCCTTCAGACTTATACCCCTCTCCAGTATCCTCTGCGGCAGAATCTGCCTTCTGGGGTAGATAAAAGGCTGAATGTACCTCTGATTGGGTTTCCTCCACTGCCCTATCAGAAACTTCTAATAGAGCCAGCAGGGAGACTCCCCTCTCAGGGGACACACTTGGAAACCATGACAGCCTGCCTAGCAAAAGAAAGATGGCCCTGCTGTTAGGCAGACAAGGCCCACTATGTATTTACCTAGCACCTACCTGTAGGGTGTTACATAACATTTTTTAACATTTTAGGCCAATTTGTTTTCTGCTACATATTTTTAGTAAAAAAAAAAATCACAATAAGCGTATTTTAATTGGTTTGCCCAAAAGTTATTGCGTCTACTAATTATGGGAAAGATTTATGTCATTTTTATTGTTTTTTTGTTTTTTTTTACTAGTAATGGCAGCCATTTTTTGCAGGACTGCGACATTGCGGCGGACAGATCTGACCCCTAACTGACATTTTTGACACTTTTGGGGAGACCAGTGACATTTCTACAGTAATCAGTGCTAAACATATGCACTGTTACTGTAATAATGACACTGGCAGGGAAGGGGTTAACATTGTGGTGATCAAGGGGCTAAATTTGAGCCTAGGGGAGTGATTCTAACTGTGGGGGTGGGCGTGGCTTCTGAAATGACCATAGAGACCTGTGTTCCTATATAGAAGGATCACAGGGGCTCTATGATCATTCCAGGGAGAAGAACGGTCAGCTGTGTTTACAACAGCTGACCATTCTTCTCTCTCAGCGGGGAACGATCGCGGGTGTCAGGAGGCAATCGGAGCCGCCTGACCTGTGCATCGGTTTACCCGCTGCCAAGTGGGGGTGGGAGCGCGCTGGCGCGTGCTCGCCCCCTAGCTCCCTGCTCGCGACCAACGTAGCCCTACGCCGGTTTGCCTGGGAGAGCCACACTGCCGCAGTAAATACACGGCGTGTGATCGGCAACCGGTTAAACAGTAAGAATCCAAACCTACAAATACATACTGTAGACATAATCAATTATAATTGAAAATATACTATAGCACACTCCTAACTAGCGAACTAACTAACTATATTAAATACCTAACCAACTGTATTATAAATAACCAATGATTCTCTTTAGAAAATATATATTCCTGTGTCTTGTTTTAACTCTTTTGTCTCAAATATCTCTATATATAGTTATATATATTTTTTGACTGAATAGCTACTGACCCACTGACCTTAACAACTTGCCGACCAGCCATCGTAGTTTTACTGCGGCAGATCGGCTCTATCTTGTGAAACGACATACATGTACGTCGCTTTGCAGGACCGCTAGGGTGGACGCGTGCACCACCGGAGGCGCGCTATTGCCGATTGGCCACAGAGGGAGCCAATCAGCGGGTCTGGCCTTTGTGATTGCCGCCGGGCACCCACGATCGCTCCCCATGGAAACAGAATGGCGTTCTGCCGTTGTAAACACGGCAGACCACTGTTCGTCAGTTATGAACACAGGGATCCTGTGTTTCTCCTATTTAGGAAAGCAGGTCTCTGTGTTCATGCAGCAAGCCCACCCTGCCTACAGTTAGAAAGCACCCCCTAAGAACACATTTAACCCTTTGATCACCTCTGGTGTTAACCCCTTCCTTGCCAGTGTCATTATTACAGTAACAGTGCATATTTTTAGCACTGATTACTGTAGTAATGTCACCTGTCCCCCCAAAAGTGTTAAAAATGTCAGTTCGGTGTCCGATCTGTCGGCCACAATGTCGCAGTCCTGCTAAAAATCGCTGATAGCTGCCATTACTAGTAAAAAAAATAAAAAAATAAAAATGACATAAATCTTTCCCCTAGTTTGTAGTCGCGATAACTTTTGCGCAAACCAATCAATATACGCTTATTGGGATTTTTTTTACCACCAAAAATGTGTAGCAGAATACAAATTGGCCTAAAATTATGGAAAAATTTGATTTTTAATTTTTTTTTTTATTGGGAACGTTATAAAGCAGAAAGTAAAAATATTGTGTTTTTTTTTTTTTTTCAGAATTGTCTCTTTTAATTTGTTTATAGTGCAAAAAATATAAATCGCAGAGGTGACCAAATAGCACCAAAAGAAAGCTCTATTTGTGGGAAAAAAGAACATCAGTTTTATTTGGGTACAGCACCGCACGACCACAGTGCGGTATGGCAAATGGCAAAGAATGGCCTGGTCATTAAGGGGGTAAAACCTTCCGGTCCAGAAGTGGTTAAGCAATAAACACTGGACAAAAATGACATTCACACACCTATTTCAGGATCTGACCTATGCCAAGCTTTCAATATCACAAAGAGAACATGTGAAAATTGCATAAGTACAGACGTCTGTTATAAAGCCAAATTAATAAAATAATTCTACAGGATGTATATGTGGGACCCTGGCCTGGCCTGCTCGAAAGAGGGATCTATGGGGGACCTGCCCTGGCCTGCTATAAAGGAGGATCCATATGGGGGACCCTGGCTTGGCCTGCTCTAAAAGGGAATCTGTGGAGACCCTGGTCTGCTCTAAAGGGGATCTATGAGGGACCCTGGTCTGCTCTAAAGGGGGATCTATGGGGACCCTGGCCTGCTCTAAAGGGGTTCATGTTGGCTAAATATATATATTCTTTGCAGGGAGAGCCTGGAGTACCTAGTGGCGCAGGAAAACCTGGTAGCATGGGGAATATAGGTGAAAAGGTAAGACTGAAGGGGGATCTATTGGGACCCTGGTCTGCTCTAAAGGGGGATCTCCGGGGGACCCTGGCCTGGACTGCTTCAAAGGGGGATCTATTGGGACTATGCTCTAATGGGGATCTATGAGGGACCCTGGCCTGCTCTAAACGGGGATCTATGGGGACCCTGGCCTGCTCTAAAGGCAGTCATGTTAGTAAAATATATATATTCTTTGCAGGGAGAGCCTGGAGTACCTGGAGGTGCAGGAAAACCTGGTAGCATGGGGAATATAGGTGAAAAGGTAAGAAGACTAAAGAGGAATCTTTTGGGACCCTGGTCTGCTCTAAAGGGGGGATCTATCGGGACCTTGGCCTGGTCTGCTTCAAAGGGGATCTATGGGGACTATGCTCTAAAGGGGATCTATGAGGGACTCTGGCCTGGCCTGCTCTAAAGGGGATCTATGGGGACCCTGGCCTGCTCTAAAGGGGGGTCATGTTGGCTATTTATATATATTCTTTGCAGGGAGAGCCTGGAGTACCTGGTGGGCCAGAGAGTAGAAAGCGTGTTTTTTGATGGTTTCATCTGAAATGTACCTTGGTGTCCTTCACTAAGGTCTGTACTTTGGAAAATGTCAGCCACAGCCTCAGGCCGTGCTTATCCCTGCCCATGGTAAGCAGCTTGCTATGGGAGCACCTGAGCCGAGTCACAGCTCTGTGTATCCATTCAGAAACGGAGCCACAGTCTAGCCCCCCCCCCCCAC
Organism: Pelophylax lessonae; assembly: GCF_965119305.1. Classification (NCBI taxonomy): domain Eukaryota; kingdom Metazoa; phylum Chordata; class Amphibia; order Anura; family Ranidae; genus Pelophylax; species Pelophylax lessonae. Next base: position 507,219,748 of record NC_138771.1, on the reverse strand, counting down.
ACTTTCCCTTCTCATTGGCTTACTGACTTTGATTGACAGCAATAGGAGCTAATAGCGCCAATGAAGAGGAGTCCCGGGCAGCCGAGACATTCCTGCAACATCGCTGGATCTAGATGGGGCTCAGGTAAGTATTAGGGGGGGCTGCTGCACACAGTAGATTTTTATCTGAATGCATTCAGATAAAAAACCTTCTGCCTTTACAACCACTTTAATGGCATTCCAGCCTAAAGGGCCATACACACTATAAGTTTTCTGAAGACTTTTTCCTTGAGATTTACCTTTTCTATGTAGTGCAAGGGCCTGCCAGATTGCATACAAATTGAAAGTGTTTAGGTTTGACCTCATATTATATGGTTTTGGTAAATCTAAAGGAAAAAGTCTTCAGAAAATCTTATAGTGTGTATGGCCCATTAGTCCGGTTTATTATTGAGTTGGCCCACCCTTTGCAGCAATAACAGCTTCAACTCCTCTGGGAAGGCTGTCCACAAGGTTTAGGAGTGTGTCTATGGGAATATTTGACCATTCTTCCAGAAGTGTATTTGTGACTTCAGTCACTGATGTTGGACGAGAAGACATGGCTCGCAGTCTCCGCTATAATTCATCCCAAATGTGTTCTATCGGGTCAGGACTGCAGGCCAGCCAAATTCCTCCACCCCAAACTCGCTCATCCACGTCTTTATGGATTTTGCTTTGTGCACTGGTGCGCACTCATGTTGGAACAAGAAGGGGCCATCCCCAAACTGTTTCCACAAAATTGGGAGCATCAAATTGTTCAAAATGTTTTGGCATGCTTAAGAGTTCCCTTCACTGGAACTAAAGGGCAAAGCCCAACCCGTGAAAAACAACCCCACACCATAATCCCCCCCTCCACCAAATGATTTGGACCAGTGCACAAAGTAAGGTCTTTAAAGACGTGGATGAGTGAGTTTGGGGTGGAGGAACTTGACTGGCCTGCACAGAGTCCTGACCTCATCCCGATAGAACACCTTTGGGATGAATTTGGGATGCCACTAAAATTTATGGGTGTGTGTGTGTGTGTGTAAAGGCAGGCGCGCCAATACTTTTGACTATATATATATATATATATATATATATAAACAAACATATTTTTAATGAAACAAAACACTTATTGTGTATGCCCAATTAGCATTTTTTTTTTTTTTTTTTGCTGGTACAGAAATCAGGGATTTGCCTTTGGCCCAAGTTGTCCAGCAGGGAAAATAGACGAGCTGGAGTTTTTTTTTTTTTTTTCACAATTGATCTATATTTGGTATTTACTTTGACAATTGTTTATAATCTCCTGTTTAGAGAATAAACCCAATTTGTGACAATCTAAAGTCTAAGCAGGTAAAAAAAGGTCAGATGTTGCTGTGATATTACCTGCACTGCATCTGCATGAACTTAAAGTGATACTCAAGTCTAATTTTTAAATTTAAAAATAACAAACATGTTATACTTATGTACCTACTTTGCATAGTTGGTTTTACACAGAGCAGCCTGGATCCTCCTCTTCTCTCGTCCCTCGCTGTCGCTCCAGGCCCCTTGCTCCTGCCGAGTACCCCCACAGCAAGCAGCTTGCTTCAGGGGCACCCAGGCTGAGCCGCTGCATGGTGTGTCCATTCAGACATGGAGCAGCAGTTCGGACCCTCCCCCCTCTCTCCTTACTGACTCTCCGCTCACTGACTTTGATTGACAGCAGCGGGAGCCAAAAGAGCCCTGCATTTACAACCACTTTAAATACAGGTTTGAACAACTTGGAAAGGGAAAATGGGGGTAAAGGATCTGGGATTCACACCCCATCATAATTTTCCTATCTCTCTTTCCTACAGTACTGGTTTTCCAACCAATCCGGGAGCTTGGGATTTGTTCATGGAGCTCCTGCTAGGCCTCCTGATTGGACCACTCTCCTTTGCAGCACTCTGCATGTCAGAGAGGAGAACTTTCTACTTTCTCCACCAGCATGTCTCCCTGTAGGCAGGTGCAATCTATTTTCTCCAAAGCAGGTGGTGCTCAGCCCCACTGTTGCTAAAGAGGAAGTCAGGAGAAACAGGATTCTCTATGCTTTTCTGGGTCACTGGGGGAAGCTTTCCTGTTGGATGTTGTAGCCATCTTGGGTCAGGCAAAGCCTATTTAAGGCCCTGGCCCCCAGGTTTTGGCATGCTTTGGCAAGTAGATAGAGTAGGGACAGATACCCCATCTGTGAGGGACAGTAACAGTGCAAGGGGAAGGTTCCTGTTGACTAGGGTAAACGTAGGGCCTCATCTCCTTTGGAATGGACTCCTGCCAGGCCGCATTCAGTCCCCTCTCAACAGAGGCTGACATTCTGGCTGGAATCTACTCCTGTCATGCTACTGAACTGTAAGTTCCAGCTACCTCTAAAAGATAAAATTGTATTGAGGTAATAAATAAATCTCTGTATGTGATTAAGCTCTTGGGGCCTATTCTTATGGGTGCTGTGGCCTGAACAATGCAAACAAGTTTTTTATTTTATGTGGTTGGAGGTGTGTGCAGGCAGCCTGTTTTTTACATTTTGTTTCTAAAATGCTTTTGGGAGGGTGGAGGGCTTTGGTGAAACATCAGGGTTCTCCTGAGGTCTAACTTTTGAGATAGAGAAAGGAACAGGAAGAGCTCTGAAGATAGTAAACACAGTTTACTTTGCTTCAGTTATAAATGGACAGAGTAGTATCGATCACTCACTGTGTTCATTCAGAAAAGGAAGGGGCTGGTAAATGAAATATTCCTCTCCCTCCATCCTGAAACATCCCCCTTTGTGGCCGCAGCAGAGTTGCCAGGAGAGGAAAGCCGGCAGTACTCCGGGGGGGGGGGTGGGTGGGGGGGTTGGTTGCACACAGGAGCCTGCAGGGGAGATGTGGGCAGCACAGGGAGTGTGATCTGTACCGCAAGGTGGGGGGGGGGGGGGCAACCACAAGAACCATGTCCTGTGTGTCTCTCCCTCCAGCCTCTGAAAATTGGCAGAAAGCAGGAGGGGACAAACTGGCTTTCAGCTGCTGCAGAGAGTCGCACAGGGCATTGTTTCTGTAATTGCTGCAGTACTGATCATCCTCTCTGTCCTATCCACATCCTATTCCCCCTGCTGCCCGCAAACAGGTGGTACCCCCCTATCCCCTATTGACGGCCATGAAGATGCAACATAGGCAGAACCAAGGCATCCTTCAAGCATGGGATTTAATGGGGTTATGCAGTTTTATTGTTTCACTTGAACCCTTTTATGGTAAATTGTTTTAATCTGACCAGCTGTCAGATGGAAGTGATTTGGCAGCATTGCAGCTGCTGGATCACTTCCACACGTCCCACAAACAGTGTACCACCAGGTAGAGGGGAAGGAGAACAGCAAATGTTACTGACCTGACAGTGATGTGTACAATGTTACTCACTATGTTTGATCCTGATAACCATTTATTGAATAAACTTCAAGAGCCAGTACACTTAAAAAGGCACAAGGAGCAGCTTGTTTCCACAAACGTGCATTATCATGGAGGCCAGGTGGTTGTTTCTGAAATAGCCCATGCCTCCCCTATCACAGGTGCTGGGTATTTAAGTGGCTGCTCCCTGAATACCTGACAGCTATATAAAAACATTGAAACAATTCTTGTATGGACACATAAAAGGTTTCTAAAAATAAAGGCTAAGTGACAAAAAAATTGAGAATTTACTATATGATACATCTAAAAATCTTTGAACCTTACACCGATAACATCAGCTAAACAAATTCAGCATATATGCCGCAGGGATGGATCAACCCCCAATCCATGCAGAAGGAAGGTGTCTCCACATTAATCATAGAAGTGGCTAATATCCCGCTCATAGTTGAGCCCATTGGGAACACGGGTCTGGAGTTGGAATATCCATAACACCTCCCTCCTGCATAGTACCCAGAAAATATCACCACCCCTTTTGGGCACAGGTAGAGCGGCCCGCGCTGGATGGTGCATCATGTGAAAGGACCCTAAGGCTGTCTTAGGCTTCGTTCACACCTGAGCGATCTGCAGCAAAGCACTGAACGCAGTTGCGATGCCGATATTTCTTAATGGCATCCCAAACACAGGGTGATTTGCCGCGATTGTCAAGTGACAAATCATGGTACAATCGCGGCAAAAGTCACGACCGCAAATTCTCCTGGCTCTGTGCCCAGATTTGGTACATGAGCTTCTTTTTTGAGCATTTTTGCAGTAGAGGGAGGCCCATTCAAAAAAATGGTGCTATTCCAAAAACAATCAAGTAAAAATGAGCAGCTGTTGCTGCAGATCGCTCAAGGTGTGAACTGAGCCTAGTTCTCACCTGGAGCAGTGTTTTTCTTTGCTATTGTACAATGTTACTTCTGGGTCCCCATGTCATTTTTCATAGCCAGTGTGGCTGGTGAGGAAATAATACAATGCCTGATGTCTCATTAAGGCCCTTTTCACACTTGTGCAACTTAAAAGTTGTGCGATTTTTTTTTCTGCAATTTTGCCGTGATTTTGACTGGACTTGAAGCAATGTCTGTGTAAGATTGAGGTCTATGGACCTCAAAAAGCAATCAAAGTCGGACCAAAGTAGTGCAGGGACTACTTTGAAGTCGTTGCAACTTGAAGTCAGATATGAACGGTACCCATTGGAAATCATGGAGTATATGAACACCCAACATATGACAGCTCAGAGGATGATTATAAGATACTTTTCCTCTCCACTACTTCTCTGACTATTCAGTATGCCTCCCCTACATCAAGGCCTGCACCTATTCTTAATGCCCTACTGGGGTTGAAGGGCGAAATTGAAGAGGTTATTGAACCTCATGATTATATTACACAAATTCAACATATGATGAAGCCTAGAGGAACAGGATATATTGGATCCACACTGTAAATTGAGTACACCTCCATCCCAATTATTTGTACAGAACAGGAAAAGAGAGCCCGGTGCGACTTTAAATGAGGAGGACTCAATGTGTCTTTAGAGCGCAATGATTCTGGTTTATTGACAAAACCGTAATGTGTAAAATAGTAACCATATAAAAAAAAAACATATCCAAGTCATACATCATTGATGAAGCCTAGACCTGATTTTACAATCTACACATACATCATGATGTAGCCTAGACCTAAATTAACAATCTACACATACATCATGATGAAGCCTAGACCTGATTTACAATCTACACATACATCATGATGAAGCCTAGACCTAAATTAACAATCTACACATACATCATGATGAAGCCTAGACCTGATTTACAATCTACACCTATGGAGAATGCAACTTCCATTTTTGTTGATGGTTCTTGTCCAAATGATAACACTACTTTGCAGTCCCAAGTCGCAGGACAAGTCGCACACATGTAAAAGGGGCCTAAAGAGATACTGTCACCAAAAAAATCATCACTTAGGAACGTATTGTCCCCTATGTGATGAAAAAAAAAGTTGATTAAGGTGTAAATAGTTAAAGTTACAACCAAGCACTTAAGATCCCCCCCCCCCCAAAGAAAAACGTTGAGCCCCCTGCCCCCACCACATACACACACATAAGAAACGTAAATACATGCGCTGGGGGCACCTATGCAAAAAAAAAAATGTTGATTGCGCTACACATGTTACATATCGCGGCACACACCAGAATGAGAGCAATATTTCTAGGCTCATTATTCACAAGTGGTTGTAAACCCTTACATATATCCAGTGAAGTGTCTAGCCTCGGGTAATACACAGAGATAAACCAAATCTTCCGACATAAGTTGTCCTGTTTATTTGAAGCCATTTCTTTTCTGTAAATTAGTCTAAAAACACACAGATCAAAGGATTTTTCTTAGGTCTAGCGGGCAGGGGGTGAGGATCTGACATCACAAACACTGCAGAACTAGAGCACAGAGTTCCCTGATATTTGATAGCTACTGTGAGTAAAGGTAAGGGACACCTACCTCTAAACATGCTTACAGGCTCATAGAAAAAAATAAAGAGCTGAGGCTGAGTGAGTACCCTGCTGTGTGCTTGGAGGGGGTGGAGGCCGTCTCCCTGCAGGCTGTTGTGTCGGCTTAGAGTCTTTTCAGTGACTCTAGTCACACTAGGTGCTTTGCATCCAAGCTAGTACACACAATAGCGGCATAGGCGTGCGCACAGGGTGTGCCGGGTGTGCCTGGGCACACCCTAATCACCTAGGGCACATTAGCATTATCGCTCTGTTTGCCAGTGAGGAGATGGGAAAGATCTCCCTCGGACCTGCTCTGCCATAAGAGAAGTGCCGCACACTTCTATTTCACTTTGCCAGCAGGGAGAGTAATGTACCGGGGCCATATACATGTAGGCAAACACATGCATGTGTATTTAAACTTTGGGGTGCACACCCTAATGCAATAGGCTGCGCACACCTATGAATAGCGGGATGTGCTTTGTTCATGATTCATGTGTGAGGTTTACAACCATTTTACCGTTTTCAAGCATCCTCTTCTGGCTTACCAGAGCGCTTCTTAAATAATAGAAAAAGTAGCTATTGACACTCCTTATCTTTTTTGACATAAAGGTCGTTAAATATCATGGTCTCCAGTCCTCCAATATTTCTTCAGTTGTGCTGACGTTATACCTGATAAATGTAAATATTTAAGGCTACTGACCTTTTTCTTTATCTTCACCACAGGTTACATTGGGAATTCAGTTGTAAAGCAATTTGAGATTAAACAAACTACAAAATTTACTCTTGTGCCGACCAGCGTCAGCATTTTGCAGATGAGGAGGCTTTGTTTTGGATAGTACAAGGGATCATTTACAGCCATAAGTAATAATGTATCGAAGCTGGTATATTGATACTTTTTGTCTAGAAACTTCATCAAAGATTAAAAATCACCAGTTCATGCACTGACCAAATAATCCCATCAAGGCTGGCTGAGAGTCCTTATGGAGGAGGTTTTCCAATTTCCAAGTCATTGCAGCTCTCCTAAGGATCCACTGGGTGGTGGAAAAAGATATCTGTACAAGGAGTCAAAGAAAAAGAAGAGCACACGGCCACCCTAGCATAATATTGCTTTATTGTAGACATACAGGAAACTTGGTAATTTATGCACTCCCCATGATATAAAACGATAATGGGCATATGAAAAGCTTTTCATCTCTCTCTCCCTACCATCCATTGTCTTCCAGGAGTCCCTGGCGTCCAAGCGCAGTGCCGGCTGGGCCGGGCACAGGTGCACTCGATTGAGCACGCTAGAACTCTATCTAGGAGGACCCGGATCCCGCCATTGGGTCTGTTAGAGGAGGAAATCAAGCTCCAAACTTCTTGAAGCGGCGATCCAGGAGAGGAGAGGGGAATATCGGACTGTATACGCCCACTATCAGTTTATAACATGTGAGGGCATATTAAGCACCCTCCCGGTCAGGTGCTAGGTAGAGAGTATAGTTTTGGCTCTGTCTTCCTATCAGAGGAGCAGCAGGCAAAATCTATATTGCACTCTGCTTAACAGAGATCAGGATCTGTAGTTAGGTCTGCTCAGTGTGCCCAGTGTGTCATTCATCTGGTCTCAGGGAGTGTCCCCAGCTGATCCAATGGGGAGGCACGTTGGATGCTGGAGGCAACCTGACCAATGACACACAAACTTTTGGTACTGCCCAGGGGATTGGCCCAGACAGTTGGTCTTGGTGCATTATGGGGCAGGGTATAAAAAGCCACAGGCACATGAGGTAGAGGCCGTTGGCGGGAAGCAGAATCCCATAAGGAGGGTGGTGGCTGCCTTCTCTTCTGCAGCAGTTGGTGATGGTCACAGGCAGTCGACCTGGTGAGCCAGTGGAGTGAGGCTGAACCCAGAGGTCCAGGACAGCTGACTGGAGGAGTTTGGGCACTGCGAGACTCTGGAAAAACAGTATTGTGAGTACAGAGGATCTTGCCCAGGGGTCTGCCCAGGAAGGGGGCCACTCCGGAGTGTAGAGTCGGTGGATGGGTGTCAGCTAGCACAGAGAAAGGGGGTACTGGAGGAGTACCCCGAAGAGAAACACAGATAGGAACACTTACCTCATCTTCATTCAAGTGGCAGGATGAAGTAGCGGCCTTGCCGCATTCTCAAGTTAGAAGTCCTCTGAAGTGTGAATAGTAAAAGTTGGAGTATCCCACTCATCCCTTCCCCTATCCCAATATAAATAAAACAACAAAAACAACAACCCCTAGACTGATCATTGACTGAGCCAAGAACTTAAAGTATTAAGATTTCTGCAAGCAGTTGCTACCGGTAACCCAGTGGAATCCAAAAGGGTCATTCTTCAGCAGTCCTCTAGGGGGCAGTGCTACACATAAATTACCAAGTTTCCTGTATGTCTACAATAAAGCAGTAATATGCAAGGGTGGCAGTGCGCTCTTCTTTTTCTCTGACTTTTTGTCTACAAACTGTCTGATATTGCTAGCTACCTATCCACCTAGATCAGTCTTTCTTAACCAAAGTTCCCCCTGGGATTGCTAGGGGTTCCTTGACCACTACTATAAGTGGGGCCTTCGTCCCACTGATCACCAATATAAGGGGCATTTTCCCAATTTATTCCAATGAGACCTACACAATTATTGTAAGGGTTCTTCTAGAGTTTAAGGACTGATCTAGATCAGTAGTCTTCAAACCGTGGCCCTGGGGCAAGATGCAGCCCTTTGCTTGCCTTTATCCAGCCCTTTGGGGCACTATTTTCCCCCTGATCCGAGACACTATTATGCCAACTGACACCAACAATGAGGCACTATTCCTCCCAATGATACCAACGATGGGACACTATTCTTCCTCCTTAGACCAAATGTGGTGATGTTCTCTCCCACTGATGCCAGGAAAATTTCCACTCCCGCTGGCCACAGTCCAGCTGTCAGGGTGTAAGGAAACCATACCACATGAAGATGCAAGTAAATTAAAGCAATTTATTTATGCAACAATAATAATCACACAGCAAGAGAGAGGAGCAAAATCAAGAACAGCCGGGGTCAAGTTCGGAAGCGGGTAGTCATCCAAGGCAGGATCAAGTCCAGGAACAGGTAGTCATCCAAGCTGAGATAAAGTCCAGAAGCGGGTAGTCTGCCGAAGCCGGGTCGACGTCTGATGCAGGGTCATCTGCCGATGGGGAATCCAGAGCCAGGAAGGTCGTCAGCCAAGCCAGTTCATGCATGGAGAAACCGCAGAGACCAGAGGACTGCTAGCAGTGATGCACATTGGAGCACAAACACAAGGGCAAGGTCTGAAAGCCATCAGGTGAGATATATAGTCAAGTGTGCAATATCATCACTGAGTGACGCCCAGGCAGCAGACAAGTGATGATGCAATGTAGATATTAATCCTCAGTCTCCCGCCCAAACTGTGTGATTAACTCCGCGCTCTAGGTAGCACCAGCAGACTGCTGGTAAAAAACTCTAAAACTAAAGCTGCCACTTAAACAAATATAAAATACTTGATAACAATAAAAAAGGAATAATAGTAGCGCTAGAACAATCTAAAAAAGTTCCCGGAAGAGTTCCTACTATCACCCGTGGATGATCACCAAATTAACAGTGCGGTTGATAAACAGTCCTCACAGTCTTTTAGTCAAATGATCCCATAGGTGAAATATGAACAACAGTCCACTTTCAGATCTTCAATCACCATAAAAATTCATGTATTAATGATGACAGTGTTTGGATATGCCAAAACTCCGTGCAATCTGATAGGATCACCACAAGTCCACCACCAAGTGCAGGGGAAGTAAGAAATGGCCACTCACCGGATGCATTTGCTCACTTACTCTCATAAATGAGCATATTGCGCATGTAGGTAACAGATCCCAATGTTACCATAGGATAGGTCACACCACAGGTAAAGATGGTTTCCACTTCAGTGCAGTAGCCCTTTTTTTTCCACACTCTCTCCCAACCGTATGAAAAACAAAGAGATAACTTCCCTAGTGCAGTATGTCTGATAAATTTTATTCACACCAAATAATCATACATTGCACTCACTTGTATAGTAGTAAAAACATGCTCATCTCAATATGCAAGGCAGTAGCGGAACCTCCAATCTTACTCAAATCTGGCTCCACGCCAGGTCGGGTAGTCCCGGAAGTTCTTTCTCTGCCAAAGTCCACGATAGGATGCGTCGTCTGGCCACGCCCCGACGCGTTTCGTCACTTCCGGACTTCAACTGTCTGTCTTTCCCAATTTTTTATACTTGTTCCATGTCAGTGTACTCTGAAGGTAATGAAGTCAGGGGCTCAGTGCAACAGCATGATCCTTTAAAAGTTGCTACATACAGGAGAATTTAGTGCTATGCTGTAGGATTTAATAAAACACTGATAAACATCCCAATTGCTCGGGGGTACAATTGAAATTGATCCCTTGTTTGTATGCAATTATTATTATATCACCTTACATACTCATTTGTTTAACAGCATATACATAGTATTCCAAAATGGTAGAAGGTTTTTTTATCGTTAGAAAATAAATGACCTGCAAAGGGCAGTGGCGTACCTAGAGCATTTTGCAAAATATTTTTGTAATGTTTTCAAAAATATTTATTGCACACATTTCACAGCCCCCCATCATAATGCCCCTTGCAGTTTGCCACCCCCCCCGTATCTCTAATCACAGTGCCCCCTTTTGCACTCTCTGCCTCTCCTGCACAGTCCTACCTTCGGCATAAACAGATAGCTAATAATATTAGCAATGTGTTTAAGTTTGAGTAAGAGAATGGAGACATGCTACAGGAGATGGTCATGATACAGGAGGTGGTCAGAGACTGAAGACATGATACAAGAGATGGTCAAGCCCCGTACACACGTACCGATCGTCGGCCGACGGAACGTCCTACAAATGTTCGCGGCTGGTGTGTTTGTTGTTTGTCTGTTGAAAAGTGCTCCAAACTTGCCCAGGACATTTGTCTTCCGACAGAAAATGACGTCACTACGTTCCACGCACGTTCGCCGCTACAAAAGAGGAAGTGAGTGTTTGGCCGTGACCCTTCTGGGCATCTCGCGCTGATTTCGGTAGCATTTGTTTGGTTGACGACATTTCGCTATTTTCCGAGACATCGTTCGAGAATTTATTATGGCGACCGTGAATTCGTCCGTTGCTGTCGTTAGTGTTGGAGTTTTGGCTCTGAGACGACGTACGAGCAATAGGAAGAAGAAGCGGACCTCCTGGACGAAAAATTGGTTGCTTAACCGTGATCAATTTTCTCATATGTCCTTGCTGAGGGAGCTCCAGGAAAATAATCCTGATGACTTCAGGAATTATTTGAGGATGACGGATCCCATCTTTTACCGTCTTCTTGCCCTGGTGTCCCCCTATATTCTGAAGCAGGATACTTGTATGCGGCTTGCAATTACTCCTGAGCAAAGGTTAATTGCGACGTTGAGGTATCTTGCAACAGGGAGAAGCCTGCAGGATCTGAAGTTCACCACAGGCATCTCCCCCCAAGCTCTTGGAGTCATCATCCCTGAGACCTGCTCTGCCATCATCAAGGTCTTGCAGAAGGACTATATCAAGGTATGTTTGATTTTTTACATTACATTACATGTATTACTAGTTTCACCTGAATTATGATGTTTTTGGATGTACAGCAATTGACACAGGCCATTATTTGTAAACTACCCTCTGTCCGCATGCACATAGTAGTAAAGATGTAGATTATCTTTAACCATTTGTAAAATTACCCACTAACCACCCCACCATTCTCTCCTATGTGTCCCTAAACGCATTGCCTGTTAACAGTATTTTGAATTTGGGTCATTTTATTGCTTTCCCTCAAACAATTATTCCTTGGCCAATGTTTTAGTACCTAGTTAATGATTTATCTAAAATACATCAGTCCATCCATTCCCACCTATGATTCTGTATGTTTATGTAATGATGTTAAAACCTTCACTGACCACAAGCCCTAATTGATGTATAAATGCCCAGTTTTACTTACCCATCCCCCCACCCACATGCTAAATCTCAAAGTCAGCATATACCAAAGCTCAAGTTCAGAGGTCTTCAAACTATGGCCCACCCACCAGTTGTTCACGAACTTCAATTTCCATCATGCCTAGTCATGTCTGTGAATGTCAGAGAATTACAAGGCCTCATGGGATGTGTAGTTCTGCAACAGCTGGAGGGCCGTAGTTTGTAAATCTCAGCTCTAGCTGGTGAGTATAATGGGCCATACACACTAGAAGATTGTCAGAACAATTTATCCTTCCGATTTACCAAAACCAAATAATATGAGGTCCAACAAACACTTTCAAATCCTATGCAATCTGGTAGGCCCTTGCACTACATAGAAAAGTTAAATCTGCACGAAAAAGTCTTCAGAGAATCTTCTAGTGTGTATGGCCCTTTACAATATAAGAACAATAGGAGGTTGAAAAGAAATGTATGTAGATGTTACATCCCCATATCCAAACCTTTGCCTTCCTGTTGTATATTTTTTTAGCAAGTTGCATAAGCATTTAACAGACAACTGTGTGTGTAATTAATAATGTGATGTGCTCAAGCACTAATTTTATTTATTTTTTTTTTTTTTTTTTTTTTTTTTCCCCACAGTTTCCTTCAAACGCAGAGCAATGGCTGGAGATTTCTGATCAATTTCTGGAGAAGTGGAATTTTCCCAATTGTGGGGGTGCTATTGATGGGAAGCACGTCCGCATTGTCCCCCCTCCGAATTCCGGCACATTTTATTATAATTATAAAGGTTTTTTTAGTATAGTCATGCTAGCCATAGTTAATGCAAACTATGAGTTTATTTTTTTGGATATTGGCAAAAATGGCCGCAATTCGGATGGGGGAGTTATTGATCAGACGGAGTTCGCTCGTCGTCTAAAGAACGGCACTCTGAACCTGCCATCCAGGGAGCAAACTGTTGAGGGTATGAGCTTTGTGTTTATCGCAGATGAGGCTTTTGCGCTTGGGGAGCATCTCATGAAGCCCTACCCTCAGAGGAACCTCACCCCAGACCAAAGGATTTACAACTACCGGTTGTCCAGAGCTCGCAGAGTTGTGGAGAATGCCTTCGGGATAATGGCCAACCGGTTCCGGATATTCCTGACGTCCATAAACCTGGCACTGTACAAAGTGGATAATGTGGTCTTGTGTTGCTGCATTTTGCACAACTTCCTACGCAGGAATGCACAAAATTATGTATTGCAGCAACTGGATACTGACCCTGCTATGCCAGGTACAAGTGGAGAGGCCCAACCTTCTAACCAAGTGGAGTCCATGACGTCAATGGAAGTTGGACGGTCAGCATTGGCATCACACAGGGCCCGTCAGATCCGCCAGGAATATCTGGACTATTTCGTGGGGAGAGGAGCTGTGTCCTGGCAGCAATCACTGTCACACACCCATTAATCTTGTTAAAGATTGGACACACAAGATAAATGTCAGAGATATATTATTTTTCAACACATTAAACAAAAATTGCAATGATTCTGTATTGTGGATTATAATCATTTGGGCACATATGCCAAACACAATTATTTGGGTTAATCATGTGTTATATATGTGTGACTTTGGAAGGGTTAATACATTCATCAGTGTGTTTCTTGACTGTAGTCTCTCACCAGCTGATCCAAAGTGATGATGGCCATGTGTTATTTTTTAGCCAGTGGTGTAAATACAAGGGCCTTCTGCACCCCACAAAATGTACACAAACCCTGTCACATTGAGAACTAGGTCACACCCAAGGTTCATCTAATGTCACCTTACATTGGTGTTCATTGTCCAGAAGTTGCCCATACTATATATTTCATATAATACATTAGGGTATTAACAAAGTACCTACACCTGTTATGTTGTGTTCATTTATGACATCCTTCTCACTGCCCACCAATGTTAGGATATGTCAGTGTTATGTGAAACTTGATCATTGTTCATCTCAAAGTGTTATATATATAGGTAATGGAAAGTGAACTAGAGCAACGAACAAGCAATACACTATAGATTACACTGATCTCCCTACACTGATTGCTACTGGCAATATCAATGCCATATTGAATCCTAGGACTGCTAGTACCTTGAGTGTTGAGTCACACTTATGCGATGCGGGAAGTCTGCGACTTTGCAGCCTTCCAGCATTGCATAAGGGTGACCCGCCACTTACTTTTTCCACAGGATTGTATTCCACAAGTGTTAAGCAATGTGCGATCCAATCCAGATACATCAGAAATAAAGGGTCATGTGCGACTTGTATGCGTGTTCAGTGCGAATGTAGCCATACAAAGTGTATGTCTCAATTCACACTGCACATCTGATGGCATGTAATATCGTAGCGCACTGCTCCTTTATTACATGCGATCAGATGTTCATGCGAAAATCAGCTATACAGTTTGTATGGCTCAATTCGCACTGCACTCGCACAAAAGTCGCACATGATGCATTTATTCAGCCGCATCAGGATAGGATCGCACAATCGTTCAAACTTGTGTGATCCGATCCTGTGTGAAATGTCAGATCGCACTGTGATATGCGTTAAAACTGGGGGTATCTTTAACATTTCATTGACACCTCCAGCAACTCGCATATGGCAGTGACCAAAATGCTTTCATTAACATGTAAATATGGGAATAGGACAGCCATCATACATTTAGTGCTTCTTTACACAGCTTTAGACCTCGACCCCCCAACGAAAGTCTAATAAAGAATTGAACACACATTGTTGAATGTAAAAACGTTTTAGTATCAAACATTCACAGGGTTAGGGTTAGGGTTAGGGTTAGGGTTAGGGTTAGGGTTAGGGTTAGGGTGTTGTAAAGTGCTTTTCCCAAACTTGGGTACACTCTTTAACATCTGAGTGTAATTAAAATGCCCTAAAACATTATAAAAAAATTGTAACATCAGGAACATCCCAATACAAACATTAAAAACCTAGTAAAATTGTGGCTTAAAATTTGCCAATCATGTCCACAAAATTGCGCATTTTGATTTGTAATGCCGTTGCAGTCTCCTTTATTTGTTCCAGGTCTGCGCAGCATTGGAGAGCCTCACGGGTCAATTTGGCTAATGTGCAACTATGTAAAACATGGTCTGTAAAAATTAAAAAAAAATGAGTCAATGTGAATCACCTACATGAGGTCATAATAATAGAGAAACATTTGGTGTCCAGGTAATCTTAAATTCCTCTCGAGTTAATACCTACCCTGTTCTTATGCTCTTTTGCCCTAGGCTCTTCTTCTTCCTCCTGTCCTCCTCCGATGCTGTTGCTGATGATTCTGCCGGTCTCCTGAGCTTACTATATATTCATTAGGGGTGTGAACGCATGATGACGTCATTGTGAGGGCATGGTTGTAATGTATATATATTAAGATGCAGAGACCAGAGACGGGCAGAATGCACGGCAACAGCATTGGAGGAGGACAGGAGGAAGAAGAAGAGCCTAGGGCAAAAGAGCAGACAACATAAGAGCAGAAGATTGGACAGCAGAAGAGTGGAGAGGAGAAGATCCAAAGAGCAGAGTGGAGAAGACCGGATGAAGATATTTAAGAACATTTCATAAACGTCTCCTGTCGTTATTCACATACACTTCCATTTATGTGGTTAATGTGTAGGGGTACTATGTACCCCATACCCATTCACATAGTGATTGGGGTCTGGGATCTGGGGGCCACCCTTTGTTAAAGGTTGCTTCCAAAGTCCTAGGAACCCCCTGGCCGCATGACCCCCCAAAACCACCAGACAGGGTTGTGGGGATGAGGCTCTTGTCCTCCTCTACATGGGAGTAAGGTGCTTTTGGGTGTGCGGTGCAGAGGCCCCCTGGCCCAAAGCAACAAAACCCCCCCATGTTGAGGGCATGTGTCCTGCTGTGGTCCAGGGGGTGTTTGGTCCGCTTGCTCGTTCTCTTTCCTGGCCTGACAAGCTGCATGCTTGTATAAGGGTCTGGTAGGGGTTTTGGGGGTAACCCACGCTGTCTTTTTGTTGTGGGCATACCCTCAAACTCAATACCACACACAAAAGGCCTGGTTGTGAACTTGGGGGGACACCCACGGTGGGTTGTTCAATTTTTGGGTGTAGTTCCCCCTCAAAAATCTTCACAACGCAAGTGGCCCCGCAAGTCAGAGCATCCTGATCCGACTTACGGTGCGACTTCCATTCAAATAAAGAGGCTCCCATAGGGAACTAGTGTTGTAAATTGGAGGCTAAAAATAACACTGATAAAAATCATTCTGAAAAAACCTACGTGGGCACACAATTGGCTCTTGGACACTTGGTCCTGGTTCCTCCACAGTTTCGGAACTGGCTTCCATGCTGCTTGGCAAGTTGCCAGGAGATCGGGCTTCTGACCTGGCTGGGGATGCCACATCCTGGCATGATGCAACATCTGCAATGTAAATTTGTAAGGGAATACAAGAATATAAGGTTAAACAATCATTGCAAATACACATATTTCTATGATACCACTACACAAAAATCTGTGACTACCAACCTTCTTGTTGCTCTGGTGTCTCATCACTTGTTGGCTCCACCAGGATTATTTCCGGAATAATGTCTTCATCTACATAATACAAAACATTGGCCATATCATAAAATTCACAAGAGGTACATTTGTTAGGACATGGTGCCCTGCTTGATAGCTCTTTTAGTAACAAATATGAAGACATGTACATGGTTATCTACGAAAAATATGGTACATTAATGTTTGACAGTGCATAGGAACCAATTACCTTTAGTGGAATCTGTGCCACCTTCTGTGCCCATGTCCTCATCTTGTTCCACAACTGCCGATGGAGCTGCCAAACCTCTCCTCCTCCTTTCCCATTGTTTGGCACGGAGTTTACGTTTTTCTCCTATTTAAAGGTTTGAATAATAATCTGTGATTAATAGGAATGTTTGCTGAGAAGATTCGTGCAGGAAAGAACGTTCGTTGCAACACAATACATATATTTTTAACTATGGCTTCCTGACTTTTAATGTCATATACTAAAACATCAACAATAGATCGATCAAATCACGACATGACAACTAAAATGAGTAATCTAACTTTTTACATAGACATTATAATCTAGACATGTTAATACAACATACACAAAATTATAAAAAACATATTGCATGATTAAAAAAATAAAGAAAAAATAAAACTTACTTTTTTTCAAAATCCGATGGATTTGGGAAAGCTGATCCTGCTCACGGTGTTTGAGGTCAGACCACCGTTTCCGAATCTGATCTTTCGATCGCTCGACACCGAATTTTTTGACCAAACAGGCCACCACCTTGTCCATGATGCCATCTTTCCTGGCATTGGGCCGATCGTAATTTGCCAACTTTCCATCGTAATCCATTTTTTCTAAAATGGAGACCATCTCCACCATTTCTGGCTTTGACATGGGTGTAGCCCTTGATTTTCGGGTGGCCCAATCACTTCGGCCCCCACTAATTGAGCTCCCAGATTGTTGAGACATTATTCTTGATTACAAGATTTTTCCACTGCTTCAGGTGTGAGTGTCGCATGTAGGCCTGATCTTCGGCACGTACACACCCCTGCACAAGCCCGCCACTGGAGGAGGAGTTGACGCCTGCGCTGTATTTAAAGGACGCCAGATCGTTCGGCCGACGATTCGCTAGCGGACATATCGAGAGTTGGAGCACGATCGAGCGGCGAATCACGACTTTTCCCCACAAACAAAGGTACGACTCTTTTAATAGAAAGTGTGTGTTTTGGGCCCTATACAGCTTTTATTAGGAATATCTTTATTATGTGCCAAAATACATGCTATTTTAATATGTTTTGTGTTGTTTTGTGTCTTGCAGGCATATACTGTCCTGCAATATGGTGGACAATTTTACCACCCACAACTTTTTAATAAGTTTTATTGATGAGTTCAGGCAACTGCCCTGTTTGTGGCAAGTCAAGTCCGCAGATTATAAAAATCGAAAACTAAGAAAACAGGCCATGGAACATTTGGTGGCCTTCTACAAGCCCGTCTGTCCTGGGGCAAATTTTACTTATATCCGCAAAAAAATAAACAGTATTCGCACTGCCTACAGGCGGGAGTTAAAAAAAATAGAGGAGTCCACCCAGTCTGGAGCAGGGGCACGGAATGTATATGTACCACGGCTGTGGTACTTTGATAACATGCGGTTCCTGGCAGACACCATGGAATCCAGGCCGTCAATTTCAACACTGCCTTCTACTTCGGCAGAGGGCTCAGTGTCGGTAGATCCAAGCCAGGATGAGGATTTCCTGGAGGAGAGTTTTACTCAGGTATGGCATTTCACAATATATTGTCTGCTAAAATGTAATCATGTAACAAAATTATAAGCTAAACCATAATTGACCCTTTAGGTAAACGGGCATAGCAAGGGGTTGGCATGACAGGCAACCGCCAGGGGCGCAGGCCAAGGGGGGTGGGTCACAAAAACATTGGCATTGTTTTATTGTTTATTTTAACAATCCACTCAGCCTGCACACCCCAGAACCCCCAGTTTGCAGGCGGATTCATGCAGGTGTAAAACATTGAGAGCTGCTTCATGCAGGTGTAAAACATTGAGAGCTGCTTCATGCAGGTGTAAAACATTGAGAGCAGCTGAGCCAAAAGACCAGGAGACTGAGACTGCCTCTCACTGCATCCCCAGCACACCTCTGGTCTTACAAACACTGCTGCATCCCCAGCACACCTCTGGTCCTAACAAACACTGCTGTAGCCTCAGCATTCCTCTGGCTCAACCTTTTTTAATACAAAACTAACAGCTCCTGCAAATGATCCATCCATCCTTGCTTCCATGTCTCTGGTCTCTCACTCTGGGTCAGCAAGGCAGGTGGCTTCCTTATTCATGTTTCCCTGCACTGCTTCACCCTCAATGCCCTACATCAAGCCCTCTGCAAGTTCAGGCCCCTCTCTCTCTGCAACCCCCTCCTCTCTCTCTCACACCCCCTCTTTCTCTCCCTCTCTCTAGCTCTCAACCCTCTCTTTCTTTTTCACACCTGAGACAATGATTGCCCACTAGAGAGCTCTACACTGGGCAAACAAGGGGCAAATTAGAAACTTTTAATGCCCTTTAATTTTTTTTTTGGGGGGTGGGTTACAGTTTTACATTGATCTTGGGGGGGGGGGGTTGTTGCCAAATACAGCTCCTCAACAAGGGCACTGGAGACCCTAGATATGCCACTGTATGTAAAGTCTGCTATTTGTTCACAATAATATAACAAACATGCATTTTTATATACACTATAACATTCTAATCAATTGTTCATTTCATCAACAGGGAAGTGTCACTGAGGAGGAGCCAGGTTGCAGCCAGGAGCCTGGGGAGCCTGGGGAGCCTGAGGAGCCTGGGGAGCCTGTGGAACTCTTTCCACCACCACCTCCTCCTGCCAAACGGAGGCAAAAGAGGAAACACATCGACGACATCACAGATGAATTCATACAGGAGGCCACCATAGCCCTCCGTAAGAAACCGGAGGCCAATGAGTCCTTCGGGAATATGACTGCCAAAATCCTGGATAAGGTGGACCTCAGGCAGTGTCAGTATGCCAGAAAAATTATTCTGGATGTGCTGCAAAACGCAGAAAACGGCATACTTACTGAGCACAGCCATGCATGCCAGGAGCACCCGTGCCCTCCACCTCCACCTCCACCTCCACAACACCCACCACCTCGCCAAATGCCACATGGCCAGTGGCAATATGGCCAGCAGGATCCAAACCTGCCCTCATGGCAACCTGATTTCAGTTACCAGCAACTTTAATTTTTGTAACCCCCTATTATTTATTTTACCCCTGTTTGCCAGTTTCTAGTTTAATTTTGTCCAAATGGACCTTTTTTATGTTTAGTTTATTATACGGAAAGTATTAATGTTTGCTTTGTTTTTTTTTTGCTGAGATCCAAAAAATAAAGAAAATTGAAAATAAAAAATGGCCTATCTGAATTTGTTAACATGTTTAATATTGTGCATAACCTGAAAAATATGTTTTAGACATTAATTCATACAAGAATAAAGGGTCATATCAATAGTTAGATCTTTGGTGTGAAAATACAAAAATAATGGTGAAGAGTTCAAATTATTTAATTCTAAAATTTGATAGAACAGATAGAATAGACAAACATTATCTTCATCATAACAGAACACATGCCTTTTTATTAGAAAAGTATGGCATTATGAGCAGCATCTTCCTTCTTCTCACATTTATCAAGATGAGCATGTGCTCCGCATTTCACCTATTTCTTGGACTTCCGCGAGCCGAAAGTTCTTTCTGAATAAAATGTTGAGTTTACTAGAGAAAATTCTTCCGGGAACTCATTTGGTTTGATCATGCGTGTTGGGATTTGTAGCTGTGTGTCGGCAGAATTCTGTACTGACAGGCGAACAATCGTCCGTTCTGGTGTCGGCATACAAATATTTTCATGTTTGCAAGAAAGACTTTTGTCCGCGGATTGTGCGCAGACATCTGTCGGAGGCACCATACTAACACGCGTACAATCGGCAGATCCTTCGTCCACCGACGTTTGTATGCCGACGATCGGTACGTGTGTACGGGCCTTCAGAGACTGCAGACTTGATGCAAGAAATGGTCAGAGACTGCAGACAGGATACAGGAGATGGTCAGAGACTGCGGACATGATACAAGAGATGGTCAGAGACTGTGGACATGATACAGGAGATAGTAAGAAACTGAGGACAGGATACAAGAGATGGTCGGAGACTGCAGACATAATACAGGAGATAATAAGAAACTGAGGACAGGATACAAGAGATAGTCAGAGACTGCAGACATAATACAGGAGATAATAAGAAACTGAGGACATGATACAAGAGATAGTCAGACATTGCGAACATGATGATACAAGAGATGGTCAGAGACTACGGACATAATACAAGAGATGGTCAGAGACTGCGGACATGATACAAGAGATGGTCAGAGACTGCGGACATGATACAAGAGATGGTCAGAGACTGCAGACCTGTTACAAGAGATGGTCAGAGACTGCAGACATGATAGAAGATAGAAGAGCACTAAGGAGGTGGGAGAGCACAGGGGAAGCAGAGAGCACTGAAGGAGCTGAAGGGCACGAAGGGGAGGGGGGGACTGGAGAGAATTAAGGGGGGGTTTGGAAAGCATTGCAGGGGGTGGAGAGCACTGGGGGGGGGGCAGAGAAAACCAGAGGGATGGAGAGCAGGGGGGGAGTGGAGAGCACTGGGGAGGGGGACTGGAGAGCACTGGGGGGAACTGAAGATCACTGAGGGGGGGAGCCAGGGAGCACACAGGGGGTGCAGAGCACTGGGGGAGCCAGAGAGCATTGGGAGCTGAAGAGCACTGGGAGGGGGGACTAAAGAGCACTGGGGGGGCTGGAGAGGGGAGGGGGGCTAAAGAGCACTTGGGGAGGGTGCTGCAAAGGGGGGAGCTGGACAGCACTGGGAGGCCAGCAAAAGAAGTTGGACAGGAGGGGCGGTGGGGCAGCTGCATATAGAGGTATTGATCCTTCCATATTCCTCCTGCAGCTGCTGAATGCCTGCAGAAGGGAGAGGAGGTTAATCAGGCATTCAGCGGCTGCAGGAGGAATATGGAAAGATCAATTCCTCTATATGCAGCTGCCCTCGCAGCTTCTCCTATCCAGGGACACCAGGAGGCTGCAGAGGCACTTACCTTCTTCCCGCCCCCTGTGACCAGCGCGGACTGAAGGAGCTACTGCTACAGCTGCCTTCACAGAAAGATGCGGGCCGGCCCGGCGGCACTGGCGGGCACCCTGAGCAACACCAGCCGCACCCCCCGTTGGTACGCCACTGGCAAAGGGAATAAATCTTAGTTTTAAGCCTAAAAACAAAATATCCTGTTCCTTTAAGGAATGGTCTTTATAGCATAGTGCTTGTGCTGTGTAAATTTGTCCCCTCCTATCGTGTAATATACCTGGTTGATCCTGCCTGTTCCTGTGTACCCCTGTCTGTGCTGACCACGGTAATCATGGCTGCTGAGGGATGATACCGTGGTGAGGTTATGTACCTCTGTTATCCCGCTGTCTGCTGTGAATCTCTCCCCTCTTCCTCTCTGCCTGTAAGCATAAGAGCAGCTCCCCTCCCCTCCCCTCCCACCGCTATTTACCTGCAATATGCAGCAAATATACATGTATACCCTCTGGATGCTACCAGTAACTACTGTGTATGTGTTTTTTTTAAATGAAAGGGCTAAAAATATTATCCCACATGTGCAGTCACATGATTCCCTTGTGCTGGCTGGCTGACGTCACAGGGGAATCTTGGCTCCTCCGGCTTCTCTCCATAGATCAGGGAAGACAAGCGGAGGTGGATCGCGTGACTGCACAGCTATAGTGTGGGGAAAGGTATTTAGCCCTTTTCATTTTAAAAAACACACACACTGTAGGGGGGGGTTACATGTAAAATCACTAGTACACAGAACATAGGAATGCAAATATTTTAGTAAATATAAACTGCTAAATACCTTTTTTCATCAGCAGTATATAGCCATCTTGTGACTTGTATCATACTCTACTTAACCACTTCCATACAGTGCAGTTACACCCCCTTCCTGCCCAGATCAATTTTCAGCTTTCAGTGCTCTCACAATTTGAATGATACCGTATATACTCGAGTTTAAGCCGAGTTTTTCAGCACATTTTTTGTGTGCTGAAAACGTCCCCCTCGGCTTATACTCGAGTCAAGAAAAAAAAAAAAGTTCCCGGTCGCTCCGACGTGCTTGAGTTTTAAAAATGGCGCCGCCCGGTGCATACATGTCATTGCGCACTCGCCGCCGCTGCTCGGGAGAGGCCGGGAATAGCCGAAAGTATACGAGCGGCGGCGGCGCGTGCGCAATGACGTGTCGGCGCCGGGCGGCGCCATTTTTAAAATGAAGGCGCCTCTGGAACAGGTAAGGGAAACTGCTGCACTACCTGCAATTCTGCAGGGCTGCGGGTATACTACAAGGGATGCAGTGCTGCGGGCATGGTCCACCTGTACCATGCCCACAGCACTGCATCTCCTGTAGTATGCCCACAACCCCAGATCCTCTTGTACCATGCCAGTCACCCTGCATTATCCTGCACCATGCCAGTCACCCTGCATTCTCCTGCACCATGCCAGTACCCTGCATTCTCCTGCACCATGCCAGTCACCCTGCATTCTACTGTACCATGCCAGTACCCTGCATTCTCCTGCACCATGCCAGTACCCTGCATTCTCCTGTACCATGCCAGTACCCTGCATTCTCCTGTACCCTGCCAGCCACCCTGCATTCTCCTGCACCATGCCAGCCACCCTGCATTCTCCTGCACCATGCCAGTCACCCTGCATTCTCTTGTACCATGCCAGTCACCCTGCATTCTCCTGTACCATGCCAGTACCCTGCATTCTCCTGTACCATGCCCGCCTCCCTGCATTCTCCTGCACCATGCCCGCCGCCCTGCATTCTCACCCTAGGCTTATACTCGAGTCAATCATTTTTCCCATCTTTTTGTGGTAAAAGTAGGGGCCTCGGCTTATACTCGGGTCGGCTTATACTCGAGTATATACGGTAATTACTCATGCAACGCTGTACCCAATCAAATTTTTTGTCATTTTTTTCACACAAATAGAGCTTTCTTTTGGTAGTATTTAATCACCACTAGGGTTTTTATTTTTTTGCGATATAAGTGAAAAAAGAGCGAAAATGTTATTTTAAAAAAAAAAAAACATTTTGTTTTAGTTTCTTTTATAAAATTTAGCAAATAAGTATTTTTTTTTTTGATAAATTTGGGCCAAAATTTATACTACTACACATCTTTGGTAAAAAATAACCCAAATTAGTGTTTATTTTTTAGTCTGTGTAAAAGTTATAGAGTCTACAAGCTATGGTGCTAATCATTGAAAATTGATCACACCTAATCACACCCTATGTACCGAAGGCCCTGAAAGGTCAGGACAATACAAATACCCCCAAATTACCCCTTTTTGGAAAGTAGACATTCCAGGGTATTTATTAAGAGTAGTGTTGAGCGAACACGGACTGTATTATTCGTGTTCGTACCGAATAATTGGATTTTTGTTACCCGAACACGAACACGGACACTTTACTGTATATTTGGGTAAAAATCCGTGTTCGGTCGTTTTATTTCCGGGTTTTGCATGCTTTGGCGCTCTTTTCATGGCGGGCTTTCAACAGCCAATCAACAATCGTTTAACTGGTGTGCCTTAAACCATCCCAGCCATGCCTGCAAATGTCTCAGTAGCTGTGATTGGCCGTCTGAAGCATGTGACCAAGTTTTATAAGTTCGAGGCAGCCGCAGCGGCGTCATTATGCTGCTTAGATCAGGGACAGAGCACACATCAACGTGCTGGCTGCTGATTAGGGAAAGATAGGCAGGAAAAAAACATTTGTGTCCGGATAGAATTGAGGGACAGGTCGGAGTGTTTAGGCAGGGCGAGTTGTAGGCATTTTAGGGATAGAGTCTGCTGAATTATAGGGTCAGTGTCTTCTGCAAACTACAATCGATATTGCTGTGTGGGGGGTGGGGTCTGCACTCAATCCTGATCTACGATCTCTTCTCAATCCTGTTAGGGAGAGGCTGCTGCTGAATTTTAGGGTCAGAGTGTTCTACAAACTACAATCGATATTGCTGTGTGGGGTGGGGTCTGCACTTAGTTCTCCTGATCTACGATCTCTTCTCAATCCTGTTAGGGACAGAGTCTGCTGAATTTTAGGGAAACTGTGTTCTACAAACTACAATCGATATTGCTGTGTGGTGTGGGATAGGAGATAGGCAGGTGTCAGTGATCCACATCCATTTTTCTGTGTGTGGGCTGCAGTGAACACAATCTTTTTGGGGTGCAGTGAACACAATCCTTTTGGAGTGCAGTGAACAAAATCTTTGTGGGGTGCAGTGAACAAAACCTTTGTGGGGGTACAGTGAACACAATCTTTGTGGGGTGCAGTGAAGACAATCCTTGTGGGGTGCAGTGAAGACAATCCTTGTGGGGTGCAGTAAACAAAATCTTTGGGGGGTACAGTGAACACAATCTTTGTGGGGTGCAGAGAAGACAATCCTTGTGGGGTGCAGTGAACAAAATCTTTGGGGGGGTACAGTGAACACAATCTTTGTGGGGTGCAGTGAACAAAACCTTTGTGGGGTGCAGTGAACACAATCTTTGTGGGGTGCAGTGAAGACAATCCTTGTGGGGTGCAGTGAAGACAATCCTTGTGGGGTGCAGTGAACAAAATCTTTGGGGGTACAGTGAACACAATCTTTGTGGGGTGCAGTGAACAAAAGCTTTGTGGGGTACAGTGAACACAATCTTTGTGGGGTGCAGTGAACAAAACCTTTGTGGGGTACAGTGAACACAATCTTTGTGGGGTGCAGTGAAGACAATCCTTTTGGAGTGCAGTGAACACAATCTTTGTGGGGTACAGTGAACACAATCTTTGTGGGGTGCAGTGAACAAAACCTTTGTGGGGTACAGTGAACACAATCTTTGTGGGGTGCAGTGAACACAATCTTTGTGGGGTGCAGTGAACAAAACCTTTGTGGGGTGCAGTGAACACAACCTTTGTGGGGTACAGTGAACACAATCTTTGTGGGGTGCAGTGAACAAAACCTTTGTGGGGTACAGTGAACACAATCTTTGTGGGGTACAGTGAACACAATCTTTGTGGGGTGCAGTGAACAAAACCTTTGTGGGGTACAGTGAACACAATCTTTGTGGGGTGCAGTGAACACAATCTTTGTGGGGTGCAGTGAACAAAACCTTTGTGGGGTGCAGTGAACACAACCTTTGTGGGGTACAGTGAACACAATCTTTGTGGGGTGCAGTGAACAAAACCTTTGTGGGGTACAGTGAACACAATCTTTGTGGAGTACAGTGAACACAATCTTTGTGGGGTGCAGTGAACAAAACCTTTGTGGGGTACAGTGAACACAATCTTTGTGGGGTGCAGTGAACAAAACCTTTGTGGGGTACAGTGAACACAATCTTTGTGGGGTGCAGTGAAGACAATCCTTTTGGAGTGCAGTGAACAAAATCTTTGTGGGGTACAGTGAACACAATCTTTGTGGGGTGCAGTGAACAAAATCTTTGTGGGGTACAGTGAACACAATTTTTTTGGGGTGCAGTGAAGACAATCCTTGTGGGGTGCAGTGAAGACAATCCTTGTGGGGTGCAGTGAACAAAACCTTTGTGGGGTACAGTGAACACAATCTTTGTGGGGTACAGTGAACACAATCTTTGTGGGGTGCAGTGAACAAAACCTTTATGGGGTACAGTGAAGACAATCTTTGTGGGGTGCAGTGAAGACAATCCTTTTGGAGTGCAGTGAACAAAATCTTTGTGGGGTACAGTGAACACAATCTTTGTGGGGTGCAGTGAACAAAATCTTTGTGGGGTACAGTGAACACAATCTTTGTGGGGTGCAGTGAAGACAATCCTTGTGGGGTGCAGTGAAGACAATCCTTGTGGGGTGCAGTGAACAAAATCTTTGGGGGGTACAGTGAACACAATCTTTGTGGGGTGCAGTGAACAAAACCTTTGTGGGGTGCAGTGAACACAACCTTTGTGGGGTACAGTGAACACAATCTTTGTGGGGTGCAGTGAACAAAACCTTTGTGGGGTACAATGAACACAATCTTTGTGGGGTACAGTGAACACAATCTTTGTGGGGTGCAGTGAACAAAACCTTTGTGGGGTACAGTGAACACAATCTTTGTGGGGTGCAGTGAACAAAACCTGTGTGGGGTACAGTGAACACAATCTTTGTGGGGTGCAGTGAAGACAATCCTTTTGGAGTGCAGTGAACAAAATCTTTGTGGGGTACAGTGAACACAATCTTTGTGGGGTGCAGTGAAGACAATCCTTGTGGGGTGCAGTGAAGACAATCCTTGTGGGGTGCAGTGAACAAAATCTTTGGGGGGTACAGTGAACACAATCTTTGTGGGGTGCAGTGAACAAAACCTTTGTGGGGTGCAGTGAACACAACCTTTGTGGGGTACAGTGAACACAATCTTTGTGGGGTGCAGTGAACAAAACCTTTGTGGGGTACAGTGAACACAATCTTTGTGGGGTGCAGTGAAGACAATCCTTTTGGAGTGCAGTGAACAAAATCTTTGTGGGGTACAGTGAACACAATCTTTGTGGGGTGCAGTGAACAAAATCTTTGTGGGGTACAGTGAACACAATCTTTGTGGGGTGCAGTGAAGACAATCCTTGTGGGGTGCAGTGAAGACAATCCTTGTGGGGTGCAGTGAACAAAACCTTTGTGGGGTACAGTGAACACAATCTTTGTGGGGTACAGTGAACACAATCTTTGTGGGGTGCAGTGAACAAAACCTTTATGGGGTACAGTGAAGACAATCTTTGTGGGGTGCAGTGAAGACAATCCTTTTGGAGTGTAGTGAACAAAATCTTTGTGGGGTACAGTGAACACAATCTTTGTGGGGTGCAGTGAACAAAATCTTTGTGGGGTACAGTGAACACAATCTTTGTGGGGTGCAGTGAAGACAATCCTTGTGGGGTGCAGTGAAGACAATCCTTGTGGGGTGCAGTGAACAAAATCTTTGGGGGGTACAGTGAACACAATCTTTGTGGGGTGCAGTGAACAAAACCTTTGTGGGGTGCAGTGAACACAACCTTTGTGGGGTACAGTGAACACAATCTTTGTGGGGTGCAGTGAACAAAACCTTTGTGGGGTACAATGAACACAATCTTTGTGGGGTACAGTGAACACAATCTTTGTGGGGTGCAGTGAACAAAACCTTTGTGGGGTACAGTGAACACAATCTTTGTGGGGTGCAGTGAACAAAACCTGTGTGGGGTACAGTGAACACAATCTTTGTGGGGTGCAGTGAAGACAATCCTTTTGGAGTGCAGTGAACAAAATCTTTGTGGGGTACAGTGAACACAATCTTTGTGGGGTGCAGTGAAGACAATCCTTGTGGGGTGCAGTGAAGACAATCCTTGTGGGGTGCAGTGAACAAAATCTTTGGGGGGTACAGTGAACACAATCTTTGTGGGGTGCAGTGAACAAAACCTTTGTGGGGTGCAGTGAACACAACCTTTGTGGGGTACAGTGAACACAATCTTTGTGGGGTGCAGTGAACAAAACCTTTGTGGGGTACAGTGAACACAATCTTTGTGGGGTGCAGTGAACAAAACCTTTGTGGGGTACAGTGAACACAATCTTTGTGGGGTGCAGTGAACAAAACCTTTGTGGGGTACAGTGAACACAATCTTTGTGGGGTGCAGTGAAGACAATCCTTTTGGAGTGCAGTGAACACAATCTTTGTGGGGTACAGTGAACACAATCTTTGTGGGGTGCAGTGAACAAAACCTTTGTGGGGTACAGTGAACACAATCTTTGTGGGGTGCAGTGAACACAATCTTTGTGGGGTGCAGTGAACAAAACCTTTGTGGGGTGCAGTGAACACAATCTTTGTGGGGTGCAGTGAACAAAACCTTTGTGGGGTACAGTGAACACAATCTTTGTGGGGTACAGTGAACACAATCTTTGTGGGGTGCAGTGAACAAAACCTTTGTGGGGTACAGTGAACACAATCTTGGTGGGGTGCAGTGAACAAAACCTTTGTGGGGTACAGTGAACACAATCTTTGTGGGGTGCAGTGAAGACAATCCTTTTGGAGTGCAGTGAACAAAATCTTTGTGGGGTACAGTGAACACAATCTTTGTGGGGTGCAGTGAAGACAATCCTTGTGGGGTGCAGTGAAGACAATCCTTGTGGGGTGCAGTGAAGACAATCCTTGTGGGGTGCAGTGAACAAAATCTTTGGGGGGTACAGTGAACACAATCTTTGTGGGGTGCAGTGAACAAAACCTTTGTGGGGTACAGTGAACACAATCTTTGTGGGGTGCAGTGAACAAAACCTTTGTGGGGTACAGTGAACACAATCTTTGTGGGGTGCAGTGAAGACAATCCTTTTGGAGTGCAGTGAACACAATCTTTGTGGGGTGCAGTGAACAAAACCTTTGTGGGGTACAGTGAACACAATCTTTGTGGGGTACAGTGAACACAATCTTTGTGGGGTACAGTGAACACAATCTCATACTTCTGAAGCTTTGAGGGTGCTGCCTGTTCTATACTCCTCCTCCTCCTCCTCATCCATCCTTTTAGGTGTACAAACAATAGTAATTGGGGCCTAGTGTGCTTCTGTACGTGTGAAAAACATACACTTTTTTTTGATCATATTTCCTATTCCGCTATTCTATAAAAACCTTTGGGGCTCAATTAAATTGCGGAATAGTCTGTGTCGGTACGTGTGAGATCCACCTTTCCAAGTTTTTGGGGTTCATCTCATACTTCTGAAGCTTTGAGGGTGCTGCCTGTTCTATACTCCTCCTCCTCCTCCTCCTCATCCATCCTTTTAGGTGTACAAACAATAGTAATTGGGGCCTAGTGTGCTTCTGTACGTGTGAAAAACATACACTTTTTTTTGATCATATTTCCTATTCCGCTATTCAATAAAAACCTTTGGGGCTCAATTAAATTGCGGAATAGTCTGTGTCGGTACGTGTGAGATCCACCTTTCCAAGTTTTTGGGGTTCATCTCATACTTCTGAAGCTTTGAGGGTGCTGCCTGTTCTATACTCCTCCTCCTCCTCCTCCTCATCCATCCTTTTAGGTGTACAAACAATAGTAATTGGGGCCTAGTGTGCTTCTGTACGTGTGAAAAACATACACTTTTTTTTTATCATATTTCCTATTCCGCTATTCAATAAAAACCTTTGGGGCTCAATTAAATTGCGGAATAGTCTGTGTCGGTACGTGTGAGATCCACCTTTCCAAGTTTTTGGGGTTCATCTCATACTTCTGAAGCTTTGAGGGTGCTGCCTGTTCTATACTCCTCCTCCTCCTCTTCCTCATCCATCCTTTTAGGTGTACAAACAATAGTAATTGGGGCCTAGTGTGCTTCTGTACGTGTGAAAAACATACACTTTTTTTGATCATATTTCCTATTCCGCTATTCAATAAAAACCTTTGGGGCTCAATTAAATTGCGGAATAGTCTGTGTCGGTACGTGTGAGATCCACCTTTCCAAGTTTTTGGGGTTCATCTCATACTTCTGAAGCTTTGAGGGTGCTGCCTGTTCTATACTCCTCCTCCTCCTCTTCCTCATCCATCCTTTTAGGTGTACAAACAATAGTAATTGGGGCCTAGTGTGCTTCTGTACGTGTGAAAAACATACACTTTTTTTTTATCATATTTCCTATTCCGCTATTCAATAAAAACCTTTGGGGCTCAATTAAATTGCGGAATAGTCTGTGTCGGTACGTGTGAGATCCACCTTTCCAAGTTTTTGGGGTTCATCTCATACTTCTGAAGCTTTGAGGGTGCTGCCTGTTCTATACTCCTCCTCCTCCTCTTCCTCATCCATCCTTTTAGGTGTACAAACAATAGTAATTGGGGCCTAGTGTGCTTCTGTACGTGTGAAAAACATACACTTTTTTTTGATCATATTTCCTATTCCGCTATTCAATAAAAACCTTTGGGGCTCAATTAAATTGCGGAATAGTCTGTGTCGGTACGTGTGAGATCCACCTTTCCAAGTTTTTGGGGTTCATCTCATACTTCTGAAGCTTTGAGGGTGCTGCCTGTTCTATACTCCTCCTCCTCCTCTTCCTCATCCATCCTTTTAGGTGTACAAACAATAGTAATTGGGGCCTAGTGTGCTTCTGTACGTGTGAAAAACATACACTTTTTTTGATCATATTTCCTATTCCGCTATTCAATAAAAACCTTTGGGGCTCAATTAAATTGCGGAATAGTCTGTGTCGGTACGTGTGAGATCCACCTTTCCAAGTTTTTGGGGTTCATCTCATACTTCTGAAGCTTTGAGGGTGCTGCCTGTTCTATACTCCTCCTCCTCCTCTTCCTCATCCATCCTTTTAGGTGTACAAACAATAGTAATTGGGGCCTAGTGTGCTTCTGTACGTGTGAAAAACATACACTTTTTTTTTATCATATTTCCTATTCCGCTATTCAATAAAAACCTTTGGGGCTCAATTAAATTGCGGAATAGTCTGTGTCGGTACGTGTGAGATCCACCTTTCCAAGTTTTTGGGGTTCATCTCATACTTCTGAAGCTTTGAGGGTGCTGCCTGTTCTATACTCCTCCTCCTCCTCTTCCTCATCCATCCTTTTAGGTGTACAAACAATAGTAATTGGGGCCTAGTGTGCTTCTGTACGTGTGAAAAACATACACTTTTTTTTGATCATATTTCCTATTCCGCTATTCAATAAAAACCTTTGGGGCTCAATTAAATTGCGGAATAGTCTGTGTCGGTACGTGTGAGATCCACCTTTCCAAGTTTTTGGGGTTCATCTCATACTTCTGAAGCTTTGAGGGTGCTGCCTGTTCTATACTCCTCCTCCTCCTCTTCCTCATCCATCCTTTTAGGTGTACAAACAATAGTAATTGGGGCCTAGTGTGCTTCTGTACGTGTGAAAAACATACACTTTTTTTGATCATATTTCCTATTCCGCTATTCAATAAAAACCTTTGGGGCTCAATTAAATTGCGGAATAGTCTGTGTCGGTACGTGTGAGATCCACCTTTCCAAGTTTTTGGGGTTCATCTCATACTTCTGAAGCTTTGAGGGTGCTGCCTGTTCTATACTCCTCCTCCTCCTCTTCCTCATCCATCCTTTTAGGTGTACAAACAATAGTAATTGGGGCCTAGTGTGCTTCTGTACGTGTGAAAAACATACACTTTTTTTTTATCATATTTCCTATTCCGCTATTCAATAAAAACCTTTGGGGCTCAATTAAATTGCGGAATAGTCTGTGTCGGTACGTGTGAGATCCACCTTTCCAAGTTTTTGGGGTTCATCTCATACTTCTGAAGCTTTGAGGGTGCTGCCTGTTCTATACTCCTCCTCCTCCTCTTCCTCATCCATCCTTTTAGGTGTACAAACAATAGTAATTGGGGCCTAGTGTGCTTCTGTACGTGTGAAAAACATACACTTTTTTTTGATCATATTTCCTATTCCGCTATTCAATAAAAACCTTTGGGGCTCAATTAAATTGCGGAATAGTCTGTGTCGGTACGTGTGAGATCCACCTTTCCAAGTTTTTGGGGTTCATCTCATACTTCTGAAGATTTGAGGGTGCTGCCTGTTCCATACTCCTCTTCCTCATCCTCCCTTTAGGGTAGGAAAAAATTTAATTGGGCCTAGTCTGTGTTTGTACGTGTGAGATACACAGTTTTTTATCCTATTCCGCTATTCAATACACACCCTTTTGGTGTAAAAAACATTAAATTGCGGCATAGTTTGCATATTTGACTGTGAGATACACCCGTGCGATACTGTTGTTCTTTTGTTCCGCTATTCAATAAAGACCTTTCTAGGGCAAGATCTTAAATTTCAGAAATATGAGGAGAGCGTCAAATAGGGGCCATGGCCTGGGTCGTGGTGGTGCTGCTGCTAGAGCTCCTGTTGCAAGGAGAGGACGTGGTCGATCTGTGCCAGCTACACGCACAAGTGAAACACCTTCCTCAAGTGTGAGTAGGCGACAGAACCTGCATCAGTATTTGGTAGGGCATCATACGCCCCTAGAAGTGATGAGGCCAGAACAAGTGGAGGCGATAGTAGATTGGTTTGCTGCTGACAGTGCCTCCAGTTTCTTCACATTGTCTCCCACCCAGTCTACTGCAGAAAGGTCACAGTTGGCACCTGCAGCCGATGTCCAACTGTCTTTCACCTCACCCCCTTGCAAATCAGGCAAGCAGTCTGAGCCCCAAGCCATACAGCAGTCTCTTCTTCTTTTTGATGACTCTGTCAGCAGGGTTTCCCAGGGCCATCCACCTAGCCCTGCCCCAGAAGTGGAAGAGATTGAGTGCAGCGATGCCCAACCACTTATTTCTCAAGATGAGTACATGCAAGGATCATCGCAGCACGTCTCCGATGATGACGAAACGCAGGTGCCAACTGCTGCGACGTTCAGCATTGTGGAGACCGACAAGGAGGGCAGGGGTGAAGACTGGGTGGAAGATGATGTGGAGGACGATGAGGTCCTTGACCCCACATGGAATGAACGTCATGCAGGTGACCTGAGTAGTTTGGAGGAAGAGGCGGTGGTCGCACAGAGCCACCAGCACAGCAGAAGAGGGAGCAGGGTGCAGAAGCGCAGCGGCCGTGCCCTAGACACTACGCCCGCTACTGCCCAACGCAGCAAGGGAACGAGCGCACCAAAGTCAGCTCAAAGGAGTTCTCTAGCGTGGAAGTTCTTTAGAAAATGTGCTGATGACAGGACGGACACGAGTGGTTTGCACCCTGTGCAATCAGAGCTTGAAGCGAGGCATAAACCTTCTCAACCTGAGCACAACCTGCATGATCAGGCATCTAAGTGCAAAGCACGAGCTGCAGTGGAGTACACACCTTCAAAACCAAGAAACGTCTCTGGCTCATCCTGCTTCCTCTTCTGCTGCAGTCTCGGCCGCTCCAGCCACATCTGTAGTGATACCGACACCTGCCACCCCGCAAACAGACGATCTGTCAGCAACACCACCACCTGGGTCACCAACAACCATCTCCACAATGTCCCGTGGAAGCGTTCAGATTTCCATCTCCCAAACACTTGAGAGGAAGAGGAAGTACCCCCCTACCCACCCGCGATGCCTGGCCCTGAATGCCAGCATTTCAAAATTATTGGCCTTTGAAATGCTGTCATTCCGTCTGGTGGAGACGCACAGTTTTAAAAACCTTATGTCGGTGGCTGTCCCACAGTACGTCGTGCCCAGCCGCCACTACTTTTCCAGGCAAGCCATCCCTTCCCTACACAACCAAGTGGGGGAAAAAATCAGGTGTGCACTGCGCAACGCCATCTGTGCCAAGGTTCACCTAACTACCGATACGTGGACCAGTAAGCACGGTCAGGGGCGTTATATCTCCCTAACGGCACACTGGGTAAATGCAGTGGCGGATGGGCCTGAGGCGGATAGCAATTTGGCGCATGTCCTTCCACCACCGAGGATTGCAGGGCGCTTCAGTTTGCCTCCTGTTCCTAACTCCTCCTACTCCGCTTCCTCATCCTCTACCGCCTCCTCATCCGGACAGCGTAACACCTTCACCACCAACTTCAGCACGGCCAGGGGTAAACGACAGCAGGCAGTTTTACAACTTGCCTGTTTGGGGGACAAACCACACACCGCGCAGGAGTTGTGGAGGAGCATGGAACAGCAAACAAATGAGTGGTTGCTGCCAGCGAGCCTCAAGCCCGGCCTGGTGGTGTGCGATAACGGGAGAAATCTCATAGCAGCTCTGGGCCTAGCCGGTTTGACGCACATCCCTTGCCTGGCGCATGTGCTGAATTTGGTGGTGCAGAGGTTCCTTAAAAACTACCCCGATATGTCAGAGCTGCTGCAGAAAGTGCGGGCCGTTTGTGCGCACTTTCGGCGTTCTCACCCTGCTGCCGCTCGCCTGGCAGCGCTGCAGCGTAACTTCGGCCTTCCCGCTCACCGCCTCATATGTGACGTGCCCACAAGGTGGAACTCCACCTTGCACATGCTGGAAAGACTGTGCGAGCAGCAGCAGGCCATAGTGGAGTTTCAGCTGCAGCACGCACGCGTGAGTCGCTCTGCGGAACAGCACCACTTCACCACCAATAACTGGGCCTCCATGCGAGACCTGTGTGCCTTGTTGCGCTGTTTTGAGTACTCCACCAACATGGCCAGTGGCAATGACGCCGTTCTCAGCTTAACTATCCCACTTCTATGCCTCCTTGAAAAAACAATTCGGGCGATGATGGAAGAGGATGTGGCACAGGATGAGGAGGAGGAGGAGGAGGATGAAGAGGTAACATTTCAAAGGCTTTCAGGGCAGTCATTCGCAAGGGGCTCCGAGGGTGGGTTCCTGCACACACAAACGCCAGGGACACAATTGTCCAGCAGGGGCACAGTTCTGGAGGATGAGGAGGATGAGGAGGAGGAGGAGCTGGAGGAGGAGATGGAACCATGTTCACAGCAGGGTGGCACCCAGGCCAGCTCATGGCCATCACTGGTGCGTGGCTGGGGGGATACAGAGGACACGGACGATACACCTCCCACAGAGGACAGCCTTTCGTCGCCTCTGGGCAGCCTGGCACACATGAGCGATTACATGCTGCAGTGTCTCCACAACGACCGCCGAGTTGCCCACATTCTAACTTGTGCTGATTACTGGGTGGCCACGCTGCTGGATCCCCGTTACAAGGACAACGTACCGTCCTTAATTCACTCACTGGAGCGCGATCGCAAGATGCGCGAGTACAAGCGCACGCTGGTAGACGCCATGCTGCTGGCATTCCCATCTGACAGCGGGGCCACAGTGGAAGCACAAGGCAGAGGAGGAGGAGGTCGCCAACTCAACCAGGGCACCGCCAGCACCTCAGAAGGCAGGGTTAGCATGGCCGAAATGTGGAAAAGCTTTGTCAGCACGCCACAACAAACAGCAGCACCAGCAGCTCAGATGGAACGTCTTAGCAGGAGGCAGCATTTTACCAACATGGTGGAGCAGTATGTGTGCACACGCCTACATGTAGTGAATGAGGGGTCTGCCCCCTTCAACTTCTGGGTCTCCAAATTGGGAACATGGCCTGAGCTTGCCCTTTACGCCTTGGAGGTGCTGGCGTGCCCTGCAGCCAGTGTATTATCTGAACGGGTATTTAGCACGGCTGGGGGTGTTATAACAGACAAGCGCAGCCGCCTGTCCAGAGACGATGTGGACAAGCTCACGTTCATTAAAATGAACCAGGCATGGATCCCACGGGACTTTTCCGTACCTTGTGCAGAATAGCAATGGATACCGACCTTACCCAGCCATTGTTCCATTTTTGCTCTTTCTCACTCTTTTGGGGTGTACCCTCATTTAAAATTTGTGAAAAGAAGCAGTGTTGGCTACCTCGTCCTCCTCCTCAGGGCCAGATTAACGTAGGGGCTATTGGAGCTGCAGCTCCATGCAGGCCCCTACCTTTTATATAGGCCCCGGGTTGGCCATATTCACTGTGACCGCTCTTCTGTCACTTGTAAACACAGAAGTCTGGCTTCTATGCTCGCTTCCCCAGGCAGCACCCTCAGAACCTCCCCACACAGCGCGAAGGCCGGACAAGGAGGGACAGTTGCCGATGCATGGATGTGTTTATGGGCTTCAGAGACAGCATCCCATGTTGAATTAGGCATGCATGGCTGCACCCTTCCTCCTCTGGGTGCATGCCAAGGCACGGCCCTTAAGGCCCTTCAAAATCCTCAGCACCAAGACCATGATGCTCTTAATCCGGCCCTGGTCCTCCTCCACCGCCGCTTCCACCTACACCGCCCATAGGTGTGCGCAGCCTATTGCATTAGGGTGTGCACCCCAAAGTTGAAATACACATGCATGTGTTTGCCTACATGTACATGGCCCCGATACATTACTCTCCCTGCTGGCAAAGAGAAATAGAGCAGAGCAGGTGCGAGGGAGATCTTTCCCATCTCCTCACTGGCAAACAGAGCGATAATGCTATGTGCCCTAGGTGATTAGGGTGTGCCCAGGTACACCAGGCACACCCTGTGCGCACGCCTATGACACCGCCACATCCACCACCACCACAACCTCCCTCCTACTCCTTATGGGCCTCGTCCTTCAGAGATGAAGAACATTGTTTTATTTTTCTGTTTTTTTTTTGTTGTTTTAAGTTATTTCCCTATCCACATTTGTTTGCAGAGCACTTGCCATGCTCTTAACTACGTTTTGCTGCCATTTGCAGCACTCTAGCCCTTTCCATTGGTGTTTTAGAGCCATTTTAGTGCCTTTAAAGTTCGGGTCCCCATTGACTTCAATGGGGTTCGGTGTCCGGGAAAAGTTCGGTAAAAGTCCGGGACACGGACCCGGACTTTTTTTTAAAGTTCGGCCGAACCCGTCGAACACGGACATCTAGGTGTCCGCTCAACCCTAATTAAGAGGCATGGTGAGTTTTTTGAAGTTGTATTTTTTTCCCACAATTCTTGGAAAAATGAAGAAATATATATATATATATTTTTAAACAAAATTGTCATAATAACAAGTTATTTCTCACACACAGTATATGCATACTTGCAATTACACCCCAAAATACATTCTGCTACTCCTCCTGAGTATGGCAATACCACATGTGTGAGAGTTTTACACAACCTGGCCACATACAGAGGCCCAACATGCAAGGAGCACCGTCAGGTGTTCTAGGAGCATAAATTACACATATAAATTCCTAACAGCCTATCACACTTTTGAAGGCCCTGGAGCACCAGGACAATGAAAACCCCCACAAAATTACCCCATTTTGGAAAGCAAACACCCCAACACATAATCTAGGAGGCATGGGCTGCAGATAGGTACTCTGATGAGCTGCAGATAGGTACTCAGGTACTCTGATGGGCTGCAGAAAAGTACTCGGGTGCTCCGATGGGCTTCAGAGAGGTACTCGGGTATTCTGATGGGCTAGAGACAGGTACTCAGGTTCTCTGGCCTGGAGACAGGTACACGGGTACTCTGGGCTAGAGACAGGTACTTGAGTACTCTGGGCTGGAGACAGGTACTCAGGTACTCTGTTGGGCTACAGAGAGGTACCGGGGTACTATGATGGGCTGCAGAGAGGTATTTGGGTACCCAGATGGGCTGGAGACAGGTACCCGGATACGGCGTGAATGAGTAAAGTGCATGTGGCCGGCTGTGATTGGACACAGCCAGTCACATGGTAAAAAGCCATTTTTTAATGGCTCTTTACACAGATCAGGGATGGGCTGTGTCCGACCGACACGCCGCATCCCGATCGCTGCTCTGCGTGCCCCTGGGGGGCGTGGGAGAGCAGCTAAAACGGGCGGACATCATATGACGGCCACCCGGATCGAGGAGATGTTCCTGCCGGCGTCATATTACTATGGCCCGGTATGGAACTGGTTAAAACTTGTAAGAGGACTTTTCATTCTCCCCTGACCCTCTGTCTGGACAGTGCCGATTGGCCCTGTGCTGATCACATGCACTCTCCCAAAAAAAAAAAAAAAAAACTCTTTAGCATTTCACATCTGCAGCCTGACCCCTAATGCTCTTTTCTGTCGCCAGATGGATTGAAGTCAGTTAAAAAAGGGGAGGATCAGAGTGACAGGAGCACACAGCCTTTATACACAATGCAAAGAATTAACCGTTAGGTTCCACAGTGATTATAACAAGCATGCTTTACTGCATATACAGACTGGTTTTACTGTTGTGGGTTTAGTAACACTTTAGGTGTAAGATAGCTAGTGTATCCATTTAGGACAAGGTCTTTATTTGCAATAAAGATCCAAAAATCTGTGTCCTTTGTGCACATATTCTTTCTGTTTTCTTTCCTATGATTAAGTCACAGTCAGAAGACGTCATGTGGGGCCACCTGACATCATTGTGCCAATTCCTTGCCTTTCGGCCAACTCTAGCATCCATCCAGGGAGGCTCATCCTTAAGGGGACTGATATCTTTATTATTGTTGCTGCAGAAGAATCATCTGGTGAACTGGATGTCACTAGTGCACTATATTTGTGAGTATGTAACCTTTTTTTAATAAATGATGATCTTTGATACTGCACCATGATGGTCTTCCTGTTTTTTTCATGCATTTGCAGTGACCGGAGTTCCGCCATTTAATCATACTAGAGAGTCTGAAGATACCTGTGGATTTTTCCACAAAAAAAAAAAAGTTTTGCCCTTAGCTATACTTTTAAATTATAATTCTCCATTATAATTCATCACATTAAAATGTGCCCTTTTTTAAGTGCCTTGAAATTTCTATAGAATCCAGTCAGTTTTTTTTTTTG
This sequence comes from Pelophylax lessonae, assembly GCF_965119305.1. Lineage (NCBI taxonomy): Eukaryota > Metazoa > Chordata > Amphibia > Anura > Ranidae > Pelophylax > Pelophylax lessonae. The sequence goes on along the minus strand of NC_138771.1, from coordinate 507,181,095 downwards.
CCTTACATTTTAAAACTTGTTGCAAAAATGAAATTTCTTGTGTTGCCATGGAATATCACTTTGCTTTCCGGACATAAGTAAATTTCTCCCTGTTATGTATTGTGAAAGTCATGCTGCAATGCTGCCATCTAGTGGTGATTTTGAAGTTTGCATAGCTCACTAACAGGTTTTGCAGTTATTAAATGATACAATGGGATGGTGTGAATGGCAGGTAAAACATACGTAAAAGTTGTACACAGTCTACTGCCTGTATGAAATGAAGGTACACTTTGGGCCCCTTTCACACGGGGCAAATTCTGTTGTGATCAGCAGGGAATCTGTGAGCTGATTCTTTGCTAATCGGAGTAGAGCCTACTTTGCTCTATGGGTGGCTGTTTACAGCCTCCTTCCTCCGATTCACTCCACCTTTAGGTGAAGAAGAGGATAGTAGAAGAAGAAGAAGAAGAAGAGGATAGTACCCCCCCCCCCCATTTTTTTATCCGCCCTGATCAGACCTGGAGGTAGAGAGTGTAAACAACAGACACAAGTCCACAATCTATACCCACCTGTTCATAGGTGTGCCTAAAAGACTGATGCCTTGGAATTAAACGAGAAAACATTAGAAATAGTGCACATAAATATATATTTTTTTTATTTGAGGGTTTTCTCACTGACTGTGTGTGCTGACCTTCTATCCACTGACTCTCACTGGAGTGGTCCCCTTCCTGGGCAAACCCCAGGCAAGCTCCCTGGTACTCATGGACACTGTTTTTCCTCAGGTTGCTCTGCCACTTGCTCCACTGTCAGTATCCACAGGACCTCTCGGCTCAGCACCACACTTTTGGTCCACTAGGCCGACCGCCTGTGACCACCTTCCATACAGACAGGAGGAGAGACAGCAGTCACCCTCCTCCTGGGACTTGGCTTCCCTCCCAAAAACACCCTGTCACATGTGCCCCTGGCTTTTATCACCTATACCACGATGCACTGGTCTTGTACCAACCCACTGAGATAGTGACAAAAGGAAGCACATAACTTTAGCCTGTAATTCTCATTACTCCCACTCTACTTGCCTGACAGAACATGGCCAGTCACGCTATCGACCGTACTGACTTAATAAAAATTCAGTTACCCATAGATGCCTTCACCACTGTACTGGAGGACTTACCCCTTGACTATTGGAAACAAGAGGGTATCACTAATATAGCGGATTTAACGAATGAAGCTAGAGTCATTCCCTTTGCAGACCTTTACCAACGCATCTCCCTGTCTGGGAAAAGTATATTCAAGTATCTGAGAATTAAACATTTCTTACAATCTGGCGGAAGCACCTACATACATCTTCCGTTCAAAGTTTGGCAATATTGGACAGCTTTGAAACCTGCGCACAAGGGTATCTCTCTGTTCTACTCTCTCCTTCAAAATAAATCAACGTTTAAAAAACCTTTATATATGACTCAATGGGAGAGAGACCTTGATATAACCTTTTCCGTCTCAGTGGTTGAAAGCAATTAAGATTACCAATATTCAAGGTGCTCTAATTATTGGGAAACGACAGAGGTGGTATTTTACGCCTTATTTACTGAAAAAGTTCTCAGAGTCCCATACAGATACATGTTGGAGAGGATGTGGCTACATAGGCACCCTTTTACACATGACTTGGTCATGTCAGCGGATACAAGGTTTTTGTTCCACAATATTCTAATTAATCGAGAGAATAACAGGCTTATATATAAAACCCAACACAGCCCTAGCTATCCTCAGTGTTGGAACCAAAAACATTCACTCCTCTGTCAGACCTATTTGCATGCAGATCATTTTTGCAGCTAGAGCAATTATCATGAGAAAATGGAAGACGGAAGAATCCCCTGACTTAAAGGTAGCAATCAAACAAATCCAATAAATGTATGTCTATGAACAATTAATGGCCTCAAAAGACAGTTTGTCCAAAAAGTGGAAAGTGGCGTGGCAACCCTGGTGCTCTCATTTTAATGTACTTTGATATACTTCAATATGCTTTGATATATATTGCGATGTTTGAATCCATCTTGGTATGTTTCAGCTTGCCTGAGACATTCTAATGCTATCCCCCTTGTTTCAACTATTGCACATCTGTACTTTGTTCTCCTTGTTTTCTTCTTGATGCTCCTTGTTTTTTTTTATGTAGTCCTCTGATGTTCAATGCATACACACGAACTCGCTTCCTGGTGGCCTGTAACTTCTAAAAAAAGGCATTGAGGGCATGGGCCCTCACCTTCTCTGACACAGTTTGTTCCCTGTTGGGGTGTCGGTGGGGGGGGGGGGTGACTGGTCATGTGGCCCCTCTTAGATTCAAGATGTTGCTCCTTCTCCAGGCCTAAACCTTTAGATCAGTGGTTCTTAACCTGGGTTCGATCGAACCCCAGGGGTTCGGCGAGTCAGGCTCAGGGGTCCGGCGGGGGGGCAACAGGGCAATTGCTCCCCCCGAGAAAATATTACTGATTGTGAGGCCAACCCCCCCCCCCCCCCCCGGAAATCAGAGCTGCGGTTGGGACGACTCACAGCCATTACACATAGATACCTGACGCTCTGCCCCCTGTACCTCCCCCAGCAGGTTTCCAGCCTATCTCCTGCAGGCTGCTTGCTGCTTGAGTGGGCGGGATGGGGATGTACCTGACCGCGGAGATCGCGCCCGCCTGGAAGAGGGAAGTGTGAGCAGCTGAGCAGAGGGAGCCGAGTGAATGTTCCTGGAGGTAGGCTCAGTTAGCTGTACATGGTGGATTAGTTTACAAGCACCTCTATGCTAAGTCTGCTGAGTTACTGCAGCTTAGCATAGAGGTGCTGTTAGCTGACAAATGGAAATGCATGTCCTTTTCATTTACCTCAATAAGCATTGTGAATGCCCCCTGGTGTGTGCCCTCCTGATACCACATGGTATGCCCTCCCAACACCTCCCCCCCAGTGTGTGTCCTCCTGACACCCCATGGTATGCCCTCTCAACCCCCCCCCAGTGTGTGCCCCCCTGACACCCCATGGTATGCCCTCCCAACACCTCCCCCCAGTGTGTTCCCTCTTGACACCCCATGGTATGTCCTCTCAACCCCCCCAGTGTGTGCCCTTCTGATACCCCATGGTATGCCCTCCCAACACCTCCCCCCCAGTGTGTGTCCTCCTGACACCCCATATTATGCCCTCCCAACCCCCCCCCCAGTGTGTGCCCCCTGACACCCCATGGTATGCCCTCCCAACACCTCCCCCCAGTGTGTTCCCTCTTGACAACCCATGGTATGTCCTCCCAACCCCCCCCCAGTGTGTGCCCTCCTGACACCCCATGGTATGCCCTCCCAACCCCCCACCCCAGTGTGCCCTCCTGACACCCCATGGTATAATCTCCCACCCCCCCCCCAGTGTGTGCCCTCCTGATACCCCATGGTATGCCTTCCCAACCCCCCCCCCTCCCCCCAAGTATGTGCCCTCCTGGCTCCCCCAGTGTGTGCCCTCCCAACCACTGATGTGTGCCCTCCTGACACCCAGTGTGTGGCCTCCTGACTCTCCACTGGTGTGTGCCCTCACTACCCTCCCCCACAGTGTGTGTCCTCCTGATCCTCCCCCCAGTGTATGCCCTTCCAACCCCCTGGTGTGTGCCCTCATAACCCCCCGGTGTGTGCCCTCCTGACCCCCCCCCCCCCAGTGTGTGCCCTCCTGACCCTCCCCTGGTGTGTGCCCTCCCAGCCCCCTGGTCCCTGGTGTGTGGCTTTACTGATCCCTGTACACTGTCCTATCCTCTGTCCTGTCAACTCCTGTCCTCTGCGCTATTCTCTGTACACCGTCCTACAGCCTACTGACCACTCTATTCTTTCCTACAATCAACTGACTCGTATACACTGCCCTACATGCTACTGGCCTCTGTACACTGCCCTACATCCTACTGACCTTTCTACACCGCCCTAAAAACTACTGACCCCTATACACTGCCCTACATGCTACTGACCTCGCTACACTGCCCTACAAACTACTGAGCACTGTACACAACCCTACAAAATACTGACCACTGCACACTGCCCTACAAACTACTCACTACTGCACACTGCCCTACAGCCTACTGACCTCTGTACGCTGCCCTACAGCCTACTGACCTCTGTACGCTGCCCTACAGCCTACTGACCTCTGTACGCTGCCCTACATCCTACTGACCTCTGTACGCTGCCCTACATACTACTGACCTCTGTACATTTTACTTTGTATGATACGTTTAATTCAGTTCTGTAAACCACACCTTATTTTCTGGCAGTGCCCTTCCCGAGACTAGACTCATAAAATCATATTTTATTTTTCCAATTAAGAAGGGTTCGGTGAATGCGCATATGAAGCTGGTGGGGTTCAGTACCTCCAACAAGGTTAAGAACCACTGCTTTAGATGAACATCATTGTTAATCTCTAATCAAAGACCTCATACAATTGTGTTTTTCCTTTTCTGTAACCTGCTATTGTTTGTACTCCTGTTTGACAACCTCTATCTATATTTTGTAAGTTTTTTCTCTGCAAAATTCTCAATAAACTTATTTAAACAAAAATATGCTTTCCCAAAAATATGTAGCAGAAAACAAATTGGCCTAAAATTAAAAAAAAATTAGATTTTTAATTTTTTTTTTTTTGAGAATGTTATATAGCAGAAAGTGAAAAATATTGTTTTTTTTTTTTCAGAATTGTCGCTCTTTTTTTGTTTATAGCACAAAAAATAAAAATCACACAGGTGATCAAATACCACCAAAAGAAAGCTCTATTTGTGGGAAAAAAAAGGACATCAATTTTATTTGGGTACAGTGTCGCATGACCGCGCAATTGTCCGTTAAAATAATGCAGTGCCGAATCGCAAAATATGGCCTGGTCATTAAGGGGGAAAATCTTCTGGTCCAGAAGTGGTTAAAATGATGCCGCTCCCCCCCTGAAAAAAGTTCTGCGGACGCCCATGGAAAGAGAGGGTATTTTATCCTTGCTAATAGTGTTTACCACCAGCTAAAGTTTGAGTGGGGATTTTGTCCAGCTCCATAATCCACAATGTTCATGCATGTTTATTGCATTTGTTTATCACTGATACTCGTACATTAGACTGCTGAACCCATCTTTGCCATTACATACATAACAGGTGTATTATGGTAACTGTATGGGGTTCATACCTGTAATGGCTATATTCAATGCATTTTTTTTATGTTACATGTCTCTGTTGATATTTGTCCTCACATTTGCATGCAGACCGGGCTGTCCAACAAAATTACAATTATAGGTGTTGTAACCGGGGGTGCTTACAACAGTCAGCTAGTATTTGTAGGGTTTGTAAGAAAAAAAAAGATCTCTTGGTGAACATTCTGATCATTAGCTTGGATATCTACTGAAATCCACCAGAAAGCTTTATGCATCAGATGTACAATACATACAGTGCAGTATGAAGGGACTCGGTGGAGGTGGCAGTGAATGTGTCTGATTGGGTTGTACAGCTCATAAATGGTTATTGCCATGCCTCACTGTGTACTGAACCTTTGCTAAGTAATAATTCATAAAGCATCTTCATACACCAAGACTTGTTACTATTTGCACTAAGAGACAGACATCCTTTCCAACCTATGCTAGGATAGCACATCCCTACTCTCCAGGTATCTAGTCCTACTCCTTTGGCATTCACTTCCCAGTGCTTAAATTGGAAATTCTATTTAAAATCAAAAAAATTTGCCCTTATTTAGTTTGTATGGCAACAAAAACTTTTGTATTATGCACTATCCTTGTAGTGCTACCCCCGCAGGAGCTGCTGGTTGAAATGGGTCCTCTGTTCTTACCTTGACTTCTACAAAGACCTCTGTACCCCTGACACCTCCGGTATACACATCAATAAACACAAATTGACAACTTTTTGGTAAGTGCCTCAGGGTCAACCTGAAATGAGACTCCAGACATTGAAGTATGATAACAAGTTATATTAAGAATCAGGGTAGTCAAAATAACAAGAAATCACAATGCAGTGCACCTTTTGGCATATACAGTTTTGAATATCGGTCAATGCAGTAGGAGTGCCTCCTTAGGTTTTGATAAGGTGGCACAGACTGTAGCATTCCCCACTGGATATTAACAACATAAGGCAATGGTGAATTTGGTATTAATAGAATAATGACTAAGTCGCCTAGAGTCACTTATGGTAAGGAAGCTAGGGCCTAGGGGCCTAGGGTCCTAGGCTATAATGCAACGATGCTAAAATAACTGTAAACTCTATACTGAACAGGGTAACAGGCACTCTAATTCAGTCCTCAATGTAAATCTTCGGCCAGCCATGTTGGAGATCTTGAAGAAGTGTAACCACTTCTAGACTGGAGGGTTTTACCCCCTTAATGACCAGTCCATGTTTTGCGACACAGCACTGCATTACTTTACCTGACAATTGCGTGCTTTTCCGACACTGTACCCAAATGGAACCCCATAAATAGAGCTTTCTTTTTGTGGTATTTGATCACCTCTGCGTTTTTTTTGCGCTTTAAACAAAAAAAAGAGCAACAATTTTTGAAAAACAAAAAAACAATATTTTTTACTTTCAGTTATAAAACACAGCTAATAAAATTTTTAAAAAAAATCAATTTTTTTCTGAAATTTTGGCCATTGTGTATTCTGCTACATATTTTTTTTAAAAAAAAATCCCAATAAGCGTATATTAATTTGTTTGCGCAAACGTTATAGCGTCTACAAACAGTGCTATATTTTTATTGAATTTTTATTTATTGAATTTTTTTTTTTTACTAGTAATGATGGCGATATTTAGGGGGACTGAGACATTGCGGCGGACAAATCGGAATTCTAATTGACACTTTTTGGGGACCAGTGACAATATTACAGTGATCAGTGCTAACAAAAATGTGCTGTCACTGCACTAATGACACTAGCAGGGAAGGGGTAACATCAGGGGTGATCAAAGGGATACGTGTTCCCTAGGGGGTGCTTACTAATGTGAGGGGGTAACACTGATTGGGGGAAGACAGAGATCCTGGTTCCTGCTTAGCAGGAACACAATATCTCCATTGTGTTCCCTTGCAGAATGGCGATCTGCCTTGTGTACATAGGCAGATTGCTGTTTTGCCTCTCCCGGGGATGATCGCAGGTGGGTGGTGGACATCGGGTCTGCAGGACCTGTTGATTCCAAAGAAGCAAAGAAACAAATCACCGCTCAAAGGGCTGACAGCTGGGCCAGTAGGATTCCCAAGTAAACTGTAGTAGTCCTGCAAGACTGGGTGCTCACCAAGGTCCGCAACCTAAGAAGTCCATATGCATGTAGAAAGAAAGCGGCACTTCCAGTCTCAGGAAAGTAGAAACTTGAGTTTTATTTCTTCAGGCTCGGTTCACACTGATGCGATGCGGGAAGGCTGCGAATTCGCAGCCTGTTCCCGCATCGCACACGCACCCCCGGCAGTTCACACTGCCATATGCGATCCGCTGGGGGTGTCAATGTAATCTTAACGACACCCCCAGTTTGATCGCATATCGCAGTGCGATCGTGCAGTTCGCACAGGATCGGATCGCACAAGTGTGAACCGCTGTGCGATCCGATCCTGATGCGGCAGCAAAAATGCCTCCTGTGCGTGTTTGCTGCGGGTGCGATGCGAATTTAGCCATACAAACTGTATGGCTAAACTCGCACCACACAGCTGATCGCATGTCATGTCGGAGCAGCGCGCTCCGACATGACATGCGAACCCCGCACACGCAGTAGTGTGAACCGGGGCTCAAATCAAAAAGTCCAACATCGACATGTAGCAAGACAAACAGGATAGCAGCAAACGCGTTTCACACCATGTGCTTATTCATTGCACATTCATTGCAATAAATAAGCACATAGTGTGAAACGCGTTTGCTGCTATCCTGTTTGTCTTGCTACATGTCGATGTTGGACTTTTTGATTTGAAGAAATAAACTCAAGTTTCTACTTTCCTGAGACTGGAAGTGCCGCTTTCTTTCTACATGCATATGGACCTGTTGATTTACATCCCCGCTAGCCAATCAAGGCACGATCACGCCTTTGGGGACACGATCGCGCCAACTAGTGGATTATTAATTGAAACGACGTACAGGTAGGTAGTTTTGCGCAATAGTGCCACTTTGCCGCATTATTTATGACAGTGTCGGCCAGACGGCAAATAATTAAGATGAAACATTTCTAGATGCACTTCTGCAGTATTCAGACAGCAACAGCCTTTAGGTAGTCTCAGCAGCGATACAGCAGAAATCAGCAGGTCTGGGTCTCCGGCGGCTCTAGTACTAGGCCTCAGGATGATCCTCAGGTCCCGCACACAGTGAGATGGACACAGACTTGTCTTGGCAGATAGCAGCAGCTTTACCAGTTCCTTGGAACTGACAAACACTGTCTATACTGTAAGGTGTAGTCTTCTCCTGTATCTTTCTCCCTGTCTCTTCTTCACCCACCAGTCTTTTTTCCAGACTCCTCTCTGGATTTCCGGGTTCTCTAATTTATATAACCCCTCCCCTACACCAGCATGCTGGACTTTGAAGTCTTTTTGTGTCTGTTTAGCCATGGAGTTCCTTCTGGCTAGAACCACAACTCCCAAAATGCAATCCTCTTAACTGATAATGAATGCAAGTTTACAAGCTCCATCTTATGGCAGAAAAAGGGAATTTCTTGCAATAAAAATGAACTATGATAATGCATTAGTAAAGCGGCTGATTTCAGTTACAAGTCTTGTTGCATCCTAATTGCTGAGTGTCTAAATTAGAAGCAGCAATGTAAGCTGGACAATCAGCAAACTCCTGAGCTTTACCAACAACGGAGTGCCTGTGCAGCTGAATGTGGCAGCTCACAGGGCATTGTCAGTGTCCGTATAATAATTTCAGTGCAGTTCTGAGTAGCCCTGCCTCCGTCCAGCCCAGCTCCGCCTCTGTTTCTTCTGGCCCCATCTCCATCCTGCCCAATGATCATGCTTGTTGGCTAAGTACATCACTTCTGTAAATGGTGACAAAAGGAGCCTGTGGAGAAACCCAACAGCTTGCAAAACAACATTAGCTTTGCGGTCACGTGATTGCAGCGATTTTTAACCCCCAAAAAAGTTAGAAAACATATTACATTTCTACCTATAAAGATGTTATTGGGGTATATGATTGTAGGATTGTGTATGTAGCATACTTGCCAACTGTGACGTTTTTGGCGGGACAGTCCCGGCAAGTAGGACCCTGCCCCGTGTAATTAGTCCCGGTGTAACGTTAAAAAACCATACCCCGTGGAGAAACCATACCCTCGTCACTTCCGGGCTGAAACAGCTGAGCAGCGCAGCAGTGCGCATGCTCAGAGTCCCGGATACGTGATTGAACATTAAAGAATTAGACAAGTGCGCATGCTCGGTGGGCATGAAATTCTCACGGCACTGTGTCTAATGTAAAACTTGCGGCGCTTACATTAAAACAGCTCATCTGAAACGTAAATCATCTCCGCTCTTCGCCCTGTCACTGCCCTGATCTCCGGTAATAAATATAAAAGCGGTGGCGGGTGTATGTGATGTAAATGTGACGGCGATCGTGGCTCCGTGATCCGCTTTTATATTTATTACCGGAGATGAGGGCAGTGACAGGGCGAAGAGCGGAGATGATTTACGTTTCAAATGAGCTGTTTTAATGTAAGCGCCGCAAGTGTAACTACCGTGAGAAATCCATACCCTCCGTAGCGGAACCGGAAGTGACGAGGGTATGGTTTTCTCACGGGTATGGATTTTTCACGGAACACCGGGAGATCAGTGTTGCCTCGGGCTGCCCGTAATTTGCTAAACCTCATTGGACACAGAAAATGCCCATCATAAGGCAGGACTAATCAAAACCAATCATAGTTCTCGTGGGGGCGGTGCTGCAGTGTAGTATCGTGAGATTCAGGCTACAATCTAATTTGAATGAAAGTTTGTGAGCGGAGAATGCACCTTGTCTTTCCGCCCGAAGTCTGCTATTGTCCCCCTGGGTAAGGAGCTGTGTGAGGAGTTCTCTGTCCTGTGTGTCTCTATCTGTCCCTCTCCATAGTAAGGGCCAATGCGGGGGAGCGCTGTCAGATCCCGGCATCTCTCACTGTGAAGGCAGCTCGGCTGCAGTGACAGCTCCTTCAGTCCGTGGGGGGGGGGGGTGATGGGCGGAGCCGCAGCGAGAAGAATCCAGGTGAGTGCCCGAGTCAGGAGGGGGATGGGGCAGCTGCATATGGAGGAATTGATCTTTCCCTATTCTTCCTGCAGTATTCTGTGGCTGCAGGAGAGATAAAGATCAATTCCTCCATATGCAACTGCCCCATCCCCCTCCTATACAACTTCTTTTGCTGGCCCCCCCAGTGCTCTCCAGCCCCCCTCAATGCTCATAACCCCCTTCCAGTGTAACCCCCCCCCTCCAGTGCTCCTAACCTCCCCTCAGTGCCCTTAGCCCCCCCCCCAGTACCCCATAGCCCCCCCCAAGTGCTTTTCACCCCCCCCATGCTCTCTGGTTCCCCCAGTGCTCTCCACCCCCCTGTGCTCCCTGGCTCCACCCTCTGTGATTTCTAGTTTCCCCCGTGCTCTTCATCCCCCTGGTTTTCCCTGCCTGCCCCCCCCCCACCCAGTGCTACCTGTTCCCCACTCCCCCCAGTGCTCTCCATCTCCTGCGCCTTCCAACCCCCTGCAATGCTTTCCATACCCCCCCTTAATTCTCTTCAGTCCCCCCGTGCTCCTCCAGTGCTCTCTACTTGCCCTGTGCTTTCCGACCCCCCTAGTGCTCTTCCACAGTCTCTGACCATCTCCTGTATCATGTCTGCAGTCTCTGACCATCTACTGTATCACGTCTGCAGTCTCTGTCCTTCTCTTGTATCATGTCCTCAGTCTCTTACCATCTCCTGTATCATGTCCTCAGTCTCTGATCATCTCTTGTATCGTGTCCTCAGTCTCTTACCATCTCCTGTATCATGTTCTCAGTCTCTGATCATCTCTTGTATCGTGTCCTCAGTCTTTTACCATCTCCTGTATCATGTTCTCAGTCTCTGATCATCTCTTGTATCATGTCCTCAGTCTCTGACCATCTCCTGTATCATGTCCTCAGTCTCTGACCATCTCCTGTATCATGTCCTCAGTCTCTGACCATCTCCTGTATCATGTCCTCAGTCTCTGACCATCTCCTGTATCATGTCCTCAGTCTCTGACCATCTCCTGTATCATGTCCTCAGTCTCTGACCATCTCCTGTATCATGTCCTCAGTCTCTGACCATCTCCTGTATCATGTCCTCAGTCTCTGACCATCTCCTGTATCATGTCCTCAGTCTCTGACCATCTCCTGTATCATGTCCTCAGTCTCTTACCATCTCTTGTATTATGTCCTCAGTCTCTGACCATCTCTTGTATCATGTCCTCCTGAACTATGCCCATAGGATTACTTTGGTTTTGGGCCATCTTTACAGTTTAAGTGCAGTTCAAAATGCAGTCAATGGTGTTCAGTGTGAAAGGGTCCCAAATTACGTATATATGCGATTCAGAGAGATCACCCCACACTGTTTAGGTAAGGGTAGTTCAGGGCTGGGGTGATTGAGGGGTCACAGGTAAAGGATGGGGTGATGGAGAGGTTATAGGTTAGGGTTGGGGTGATGGAGGGGTCACAGTTCAAGGATGGGCGATGGAGGGGTACAGGTCAGGGTTGGGGTGATTGAGGGGGGGTTAGGGTTGGGGTGACTGGAGGGGGTCACAGGTCAGGGTTGGGGTGATGGGTAAGTAGTTCAGGTAAGTCATCTCTCTCATCACTGATCTTACAATGCAGAGGCCTCCTGTTTTGTTTAGGATGCTGAAGTTGGCTCGTTTTTCGGCCAGCTTCTTATTTGACTGCTGAAATTAGCCGCTTTCTCAAACAGCTTCTTATTCGGGTCAGATATTTATTTACTAAAACAATCATCTCATCTGCAAAGTTTGTAATGAAGTTGTGAAGTTTGGCAACAATTCTATCCCCCCTAACTGCCATGTATTTAATGGGGTAATTTTGAATAAATATATTTTTCTCTATAAAAACCATCTTGGCTCACCCAGATGTAACTTGTTTTGAAATAGTTGAGCACCCCTCTATTAGCCCACCTTCACATTGCTCTGATTTGACATGCAATGCAATGGCACCGTCTGCATCTGTGCAACGTTGCACCGATTCCCAACAGTAGTTTCTGTACTTCTCTCATTATTGTGTAGACCCTATAATCTGATGATAAATAGGCGGAGATTAATTATGCTGAGTGGGCGGAGCTTTAGGGAAGTGGGTGTGGTGGGTAATTGACAGCTGTGCTGCAAAGTGTCCCTGGAAATTTTTTCTAAATGTTGGCAACTATGATGTAGCACCCTCCTAGGTAGGTGCTAGAGAGTGAGTATAGTTTAGGCTCTGTTTGCCTATCTGAGGAGCAGCAGGCAAATTCTATATTGCTTTCTGCTTAACAGAGAGGAGGATCTGTGAGTTAGGTCTGCTCATGGTGCTCAGTGTGTGATTCATCTGGTCTAGGGGAGTGTTTCACGCTTGTCCAATAGGAAGGCATATTGGACAGTGGAGAAAACCTGACCAATGGGTACACAGATTTTGATACAGCCTCAGTGATTGGCACAGACTGGTTGTCTCGGTGCATTCTGGGGTGTGGTATAAAAGCCAGGAGCACATGTGCTCAGGGTCTTTGGCTGGTGAGCCCCTGAGGAAGGGTGACTGCTGTCTCCTCCTCTGCATTGGTGGCATGTGGTCACAGGCAGTCGGCCTGGTGAACCAGAAGGAAGGAGCTGAACCCAGAGGTCCAGGAGAGCTGACTAGAGGGGTTGAGACAATGGAGAACCTTAAAAAACAGTATAGTGAGTACAGGGGATTGTGTCTAAGGGCCTGACCTGTGAGGGGGCCACCCTGAAGAGGACAGGTGTCAGCTAGCGGAATGAAATTGGGTGCTAGGCGAGTACCCTGAAGATAGTTGCTCAATCAAGTCTTCATTACAGGGATTTTATCTAGTGGCAAGGTGAATCTGCAGCCTGGCTGTACCTTCAGATAGGAGTCCTCATCAACTGTGAATAGTTCAATTTTGGAGTATCCCACTCTATCCCTTCCCCCATCCCTATTAAAAAAAAAAAAAAAAAAAAAAACTACAACCCCTAGGCTGATCATTGACTGAGCCAGAAAGTAAAGTGTTAAGTTTGTGCATTCCATAGCATTATTATACCAGCCCAACAGCATAACGTCATTATTTTCTTTTTTGATAAAAGGGAAAACCATGCATTTTAAAGCACATTTGAAGAGTGTATTATATATAGATAAGACAGATATGAAAGCACATAGGGCTTTATATTTATATTTATATATATATATATATATATATATAAGCAAATTCCGGTTAAAAGTGTGGACATAGTACAGGAGGTGGTCATAGGCTGTGTGGGCATGGTACAGGAGATGTCAGAGGCTGTGGACATGGTACAGGAGGACATGTCGGAGGCTGCGGGCATGGTACAGGAGATGCAGGTACTGCGGGCATGGTACAGGGGAGGCAGGGGCTGCGGGCATGGTGCAGGAGATACAGGGGCTGCGGGCATGGTACAGGGGATGCAGGAGCTTCGGGCATGGTGCAGGAGATGCAGGGTTGTGGACATGGTGCAGGAGATGCAGGGGCTGCGGGCATGGTACAGCAGATGCAGGGGCTGTGGGCATGGTGCAGGGGCTGTGGGCATGGTACAGGAGACAGAGAGGCTGCGGGCATAGTACAAGAGATGCAGAGGCTCCTAACATGGTACAGGAGATGCAGAGGCTGCGGGCACGGTGCAGGAGACGCAGAGGCTGTGGGCATGGTGCAGGAGATGCAGGGGTTGCAGGCATGGTGCAGGTGATGCAGGGGCTGCAGGCATGGTGCAGGACAAGTAGAGGCTGTGGGCATGATGCAGGGGCTGCGGGCATGGTGCAGGAGATGCAGGGGCTGCGGGCATGGTGCAGGAGATGCAGGGGCTGTGGGCATGATGCAGGAGATACAGGGAGCTGCAGGCATGGTGCAGGAGATGCAGGGGCTGTGGGCATTGTGCAGGAGATGCAGGGGTTGTGGGCATGGTGCAGGAGATGCAGAGGCTCCGGGCATGATGCAGGGCCTGCGGGCATGGTGCAGGGGATGCAGGTGCTGCGGGCATGGTCCAGGAGTTGCAGAGTCTGTGGGCATGATGCAGGGACTGCGGGCATGGTGCAGGGGCTGCGGCCATGGTGCAGGAGATGCAGGGGCTGTGGGCATGGTGCAGGAGATGCAGGGGATTCCGGCATGGTACATGAGAGGTAGTGCTGCAGGCATGGTACATGAGAGGCAGTGCTGCGGGCATAGTACAGGAGATGCAGTGCTGAGGGCATAGTACAGGAGAACCCCTGAAGAGATGCAGGGGTTGCGGAGGGGTCTCACTCACCTCCCCGGAGACCCCGGAGAAGCTGCAAAGACCGTAGCCGGCATAATCACAGGAGACATTGTAAGAGAGAGGAGGACCGGAGGGAGAAGACCAGAGGAAGAAGATCGGAGGGGAGAAGACCAGAGGAAGAAGATCGGAGGGGAGAAGACCAGAGGAAGAAGACCGGAGGGGAGAAGACCAGAGGAGAAGATCGGAGGAAGATTTTTAATAAAGGACTTCTCAAAACTGTCTCTTGTCATTATTTACATACACTGCCTTTTTTTGGGGTGAATGGGTAGGGGTCAAATGTACCCCATACTTATTCACATAGGGAGGGGGTCCAGCATCTGGGGGCCCCTTTGTTAAAGGGGGCTTCAAGATTCCGATAAGCCCCCTGCCTGCAGACCCCCGCAACCACCGCCCAGGGTTGTCGGGAAGAGGCCCTTGTCCTCATCAACATGGGGACAAGGTGCTTTGGGGTGGGGGGTGCAGAGCCCCCCTGCCCCAAAGCACCCACCTCCCCATGTTGAGGGCGTGTCGCCTGGTATGGTCCAGGAGGGGGTGGGGCCGCTCGCTCCTGCCCTCCCCTTTCCTGACCTGCCGGGCTGCATGCTTGGGTAAGGGTCTGGCATGGATTTCGGGGGGGACCCGACGAGCTATGGAAAACACAAAAATATTTCATTTTTAATGATTTATATAGTAAAATAACATTACAAAAAAAAAAAATATACCGGGACCGCAAAAACTGAACCGCGATGGAGCGGGGTTTACTGTACTTTTTCCTAGCGTTAGAAGTGGCTCTGCAGCTTGTTTTTTCTGACGCCCTGTGTGCATGGGGCCTTACTGTCACAGTGACAATGGTTTCAGTGGTTACAGTACAATAGCAACACAGATGAAAAAAAGATGAAAAGCTTGCCTTTAGTGGAATAGGGGTTATCCAAAGCCACTGTAAGATTTTTTTTTTTTTTTTTTTGTGTCAGTGACATTGCTGCAGACATTCCTTCACTTCATGTCTAGTAAAACTGTTGTCATTAAAGAAAGGAAGTGAGGGTAAGTCTCTCTAACAGAGCCCCGAATAGCAGAAAAAAACAGAAAGGTGTCTTAATCCTTCCTCACTCTATCTACAACAAAAAAAAAAAAAAAAAATGGCTGGACATGCACTTTAACTGTGCGCAGGAAAGTTGAGATGGTCTTACAAAAAACATTTTACATGGCTTAAAGTGTGACCCTAGATACAAGAACATGGCCTATACATTTGAAGAATAGTGAGACACAGAGAATAACAAATTAATGGAAAGTCAACATGACTAAAGGGCAAAAAAGTAAAAAGAGAAGGTTCAAGCGTGAGTTTAGCATGTGAATGTGGAACTCTTATCTAATTTGACATTTTTATCAGTTTGTTCCTCTGATCTTATAATGGATCTTGCTGGGGCACAAGACATTTTTAAGGGGAGCTTTAGGGATCACAAATGTGGAAGCACTGATTTTGATTGGTTATGCTCTGTAATAGAAGTGATCGCCAGCAGTTTCATGTAACCATTTTTTCTGAAGTATGTCCCCAGTTTTGAACAACTTCTAAAGCGTGTTTCCTGTCTCTGACAATCACTTACAGCCTGTATAACCATGCAATCTCTGACCATCTCCTGTTGTATGTCTGAAGTCTCTAGCCTCGTTTCCACTGAGTGGTACGGTACGGTTCGGTTCAGTATGGTACGGTTCGGAACGGTACACCTTGCGTTTCCACTGCCAATAGTACCCTTTCATGATAGGCGTGGTGTAGCAGGAAAGCTGTGATAGACGATTCTCTGTCAACCAAATCAAAGTTCTGCAGAGTGTAGCTCCACCCTGTTGGTACGGTACTAATGTGCTTGGTACCCCAACGAAAGGGTCCCAAAAAAGTGGTACGATACGGTTCGGAATTAGGGTACCATTCACAATGGAAACGGCAAAAATAGCATACCGTACCGAACCGTACCAAAAAGCTCAGTGGAAACGAGCCAAAGTTTTCTGTAGTATTATATTTATGTTTACTAAATCTTATGTGCAGCCATTTGGTGGTGGCATTTGATTGCCCCTTGTCAAGAAAGGTAGCTAGCACTGCTGTACCATAGCAGCTCTACAAACGTGTACAAGCTCCCTCTAGTGGTCAACTATAAATCAGAGACTGTGATTATTATCTCTGTCCAAAGTCATCCTAACTGGATCAGTGACATCTAGTTTTCTAAAGCACTGTATATCATAAATGACAGTTATTTTTGTGTCATGAAGTACCGTTTTAATTTTTTTCCATCTTAGGCTGGGTTCACACTATTGCAATATAGGATGCATCTTGTGAGTCCTCAAGTCATATAAACTGTAAAATTCAATGTTTCTCTATGAGAGCTGTCTTAACTGATACTACACAAGTCTGTCCGACTTTAGAAAAGGTTCCTGCACTACTTTGGTCTAACTTTATTGCCACAGAGTGTAAAAATGTTGTATCAAAGTTGGACTCCAAAGTCGCATGACTGTCATTTATTTTATGTCGTTTATTGAGACGTACTGAAAATCCTCTTTAAGAAAATTGGAAATAGCCTTTGAAATTACATTGGCATGTAAAAGCTTATATAATATTTTAGTAATTGAGTTTACATCTAAATTAACTGCTTAAGGACCACCCCACGTACATATTCTTATACTGCGGCAGGGCGGCCCATATGCGCAAATTCACATACCTGTACCTCATCTTCTTCTTCGGCTCTGGGGTGCGTAATCACTCATAGAGAGGCAGAACAAGGCAGACCGCCATTCTACCAGAGGGGAAAAGGGAGATCTTGTGTTTCTGCTAATCAGAAACACGGATCCCTGTTTTCCTTTAGTCAAAGCACTCCCCCTGCAGTTAGAAAGCACTCATAGGGAACACATTTAACCCTTTGTTTGCCCCTGGTGTTAACCCCTTCCCCGCTAGTGTCATTTGTTTTAAGCAATGATCAATGTACTGGTGTCACTGGTCCTCAAAAAGTGTCACTTAGTGTCAGATTTGTCCATAACAATGTTGCAGTCCCACTGAAAATCACTAATCGCCACCATTACTAGTAAAAAATATATTTTAAAAAAAAGTCACTAAATCTATCCTATAGTTTATAGACGCTAAAAGTTTTGCTCAAACCAATCAATATATGCTTATTGGGATTTTTTTATTTTAAATCAAAAACATGTAGCAGAATACATATTGGTCTGAAGTTTTGAAGAAATTCGATTTTTTTAATTTTTTTTATTTTTTCTTTATTGAATATGTTTTATAGCAGAAAGTAAAAAATATTTATAGTTTTTTTTTTTCTCAAAATTGTCAGTCTTTTAACGTTTATAGCGCAAAAAATAAAAACTGCAGAGGTGATCAAATACCATCAAAAGAAAGCTCTATTTGTGGGAAAAAAAGAACATGAACTTTATTTGGGTACAGTGTGGCACGACTGCGCAGTTGTCAGTTAAAGCAATGCAGTGCCGTATCGCAATAAATGGCCTGGTCAGGAAGGGGGTAAAACCTTCCGGTGCTAAAAAATGGTTAAAGTGGACCTTTTCCCTTTTAGATAAAATTCACATCAGCATGTGGCTCTGCTGATGTCAAATCATCTAACATTTGTTTTTCTAAAACTGTTTTTTTTTTTTTTTGGTTAAAATTTTTTTTGATTCTTAATTTAGACCAACACAAGACAGGATTGGACATCTAGTCATAGAAATTGTATTGATAACTGTATACAATAACTGTTATATATCAAGGCAAGAATAATAAAAGGGCAAGTCAACACAGAGTAGAGATGTAGTAGGATGTAGTACCAGTGGAATTCCGCAAAGTAGTAAGCAAAGTGACCTGATGCCTCTCCTATCGTGGTCTGTATTTCAGCATGGCTCCCAACTGCCCCTGATTTTGAGGGACTCTCCCTGATTTGGAACAATGTCCCTCTGTGCCTCCTTTCTTTTCATTTGTCCCTCATTTTGGTCTGATCTATATTGTTGTATATAAAATGCACTATTTATCTTTAAAAAAGAGTTTCCCAGTGCTAAATCTTTCATCCAATTTCTAAACCGCTGCATTTGTAAATGTCAAAAGCCAATATAAAGAAATAGTGGTGGTAAAAAAAAAAAAAAAAACAAACGTGGTTTTAGCTTTTTTTTTTTTTATAATTCTCCATTAAGGGGGGCAAGGCGGGGGTGAGGGTGTCCTATTACCACATCATTTTGCTGATGGGTATCCCCCATTCCCATCTCAATAAGTTGGGAGGTAGGTTTTAGGAGTAGGAAAGGTGAGAAAGGGGGAAAAAAAGGAAGTGGAATAGGGCAAAATGAAAGAAAGGCTCCTCTCTCCAATGTTCTTTTACTAAAGTCCTTAATTCATATCTAAAAAGGCTGTGAGCCAGAGGAAAGAGAGACCTTTTACTTTTTTGTGTCCACTTTTGGTTTCCCTGGCATCAGTGATATGGTTCTGGACAAACAGATGGCATTACCCTGGAAGGCAATGTCACCAATACCTTTAGGGAGATTTCCTTCCTATCTGTGAGATTAGTGTTTTTTGTATTGCGCCCAGCATGAAGCGTTAAGCCCTTTTTATACGATTAGACTAATCGGGTCCCCCTGTCTGTTTTTCAGGCGGACCTAATCGGGCCACCTATTGTATTCTATGGGGAGGTGGATGTCAGCGGACATATGTCCACTTACATCTAATCCGACAAAATCCGCTATAAACAGACTGATAGCGATACGTTCGCCATCCATCCAGCGGATCGGATGGGATCGGATGAAAACGAACAGGCTGTCCGTTTTCATCCGATCTCCCCATAGAGGAGAGCCGGACTCTGACAGGTCCCTCTCTGCAGAGTGAGTGGAGATGGACCTGCTCAGCAGGGATTAACAGAGCTATCCCTGCTGAGCAAGCCGAGTCCGTCAAAACGGATCAGCCCCATGTGAAAGGGGCATAAGGCAAAGACATCCTGTGCATCATCTTGAACTTTTTTTTTTTCATTATTATATATTTATTTTTATTATTTTGCAAGAAAAAACAAGACAACAAACTTTTAGCCAAGCAGGGCTCATTACAGAAACAAAATCTTCCCACACAAAAACACTAACCCAACCCCCCCCCCCCCCCCCAACCTACTAGGCACTATCCCAGGAAGTATTTTCTCATGGTCAAATGCTATGTACCCCTTCCAGTAGGAAACAGAAGGTGTGGTAGTCTTTTTCCAAAAGAAGATTAATACCCTACGGGCATAATATAGCAACAGATTCAGCAATGTACGTGGAGCCCTAGTCGACGCCAAACCCTCCACCAATCCAAGTAGGCAGACTGCCACCGTCATGAGAACAGGCAAAGAGGTGACTTCTGTTATACACTGAAGAATTGCAGTTCAATAATTTCGGACCACCAGGCAATGCCAAAACACATGGCCAAAGTGGCTGGAGAAAAGGAATAGCGCCAGAATTCTGCTGATACCCCCAGGTAAATTCTGGCTATTTTTCCCGGAGTGTAGTAGGTCCTATGTAGGAATCTGAAATGGATTAGCTGGTCCCTCGCCAATACAAGGCGTGTAAAGGGGAATCTCCACAGATCGTCCCATTCCTCCCCTCCAAGATCTGGGACCTCTTCCACCCACTACTCTCTGCACTTAACCACTGAGGGAGGAGGGACAGGGAAAAGTTCTTTATATAACTCAGATAGAGGTTTTTTTATGGACTCATCTAAAAAAACCTTTTCTAAGCTGGAAGTAAAAGCATGTCGCAGATGTAAGTATCTAAAGAGATAGGTAGATTATATCTTAGCTTGAGGTCCACAAAGGATAACAGTTCACCCCTTCTAGTGATATTCACTAATGTCTTTATCCCTTTAGTAGCCCATATGATGGGGTCTGGAATGGTAAAAAATGGAGAGAGACGGGGGTTCATCCAGAGTGGGGAGGCTGAGAAAGAATTGGAGGCGGGTTGCAACAGGTTTTGAATGCAGTCTCATGCCTTGAGTGTGGCTCTCATAGTTGTCGTTAGGAGAAACTGGGCCTCTGAGCCTCTATGTAATAGAAGTCGCAGGCTTTCATAGGAGCCCAACACTGCTGCCTTCAACACCGTGGCAGAGTCCCCATCATCCCCAAGAAGTCATCTATGTGTGAAAACCCCCTGCCCGGCCAAAAAGTATTTGAATAGATCGAGAAGTGCTTGACCCCCTTGTCCCCAAGGTTCCTGCAGGGCCCTGAGTCCAATTCTAGGATAGGCGACCCCCCATAAATGAGCTGAAGAGTTTGTGTATTTTGCGAAAAAACGAGAGTTGGACCCAAACAGGGGAGTTGTGAAGAAAATATAAGAATACAGGGAGTATCTTCATTTTAAGAAGATTGATGCATCCAAGCACTGACAATGGGAGGTTCCTCCAGGCCTCAGTCTTTCTTTTGAGAGAGTCCAATACTGGGTGCAGGTTTAGTGCGTAATAGTCTGCAACTTTTGCCGATACCCGGATCCCAAGATACATGAAGTGGGAGATCCATTGCAACCGCAGTGTTGCATCTGCCGAAGCGCCAGGGTCTAACAGTACTATAGTGGACTTATCCCAATTCACAGGCAGGCCCAAAAAAAAAAAAATCGCAAATTTATCCAAATACGAAAAACCGCACAAGGGGACAGGCATGTATCTTTCAAAAACAACAATATATCAGCCGCATAAGGCACTAGGCATTTTCTGATGGATCCAATTTCCAATGAACCCACGTCAGGAGAAGAGCGCAGCGCCACCGCCAAAGGCTCAATCATCAGAGAAAACAAAAAAGGGGACAACAGACACCCCTGGTGTATACTACCTCTGCTAATATATAAAAAAAAAATTGATATGGAGGACCCTATTTTCAAAGCCATCCGGGGTTTATGATACAGTAAGGAAACCCATTTACGACAACGAGGCTCAAAACCCATACAATTAAAAAGTGAAGGAATCCGCGCTACAGAATAAAAGATCAGGCTGCAGCCTACCTCAAATATAGCCCTAAATGGGTTATATATAGTATATAAGAAATGGGGGGTCGAGGTAAATGGCGCTGCCTAGATTGGTACTGTATATCCACTCAGGGTCTCGCAAACTCGTGTTTAAATGTGTAAGCCCTCATAAGGTGTTGTTAGCTTATAAAAACATCACATAATATAGAATTGAATGCATACACATAAAACTTATATATAAAGGTGTCAATAGTGCAACAAAGTGTCAGGTAGTAGTGCAAACAGTGCTTTCTGGTATTGCAGCGGTTACCAGTAAATAAATCAATATATGTATAAAAGTGTCAGTAGTGCAGCAAAGAGTTAAGTAGTAGTGCAGCAACGTGCTTACTAATATTGCAAAAGTATCAATAAATCACCATAAGGCTCCGTTCACATGTGAGCGTATGGATCGCGGGCAGAACCGCCGCGGTTCCGCCCGCGATCCGGAGATTTATTGCAAATCGCGGGACGCCTAGCGTTGCCCGTTGATTTGCAATAGCCCCCCAAACACCGAGCGATGTTGCCGCGATTTCCGCCTGCCGAATCGCGGCAACATCGCGCAAACAAAATCGCGGGACGCAAAACGCTCCAAAGAAGTACAAGAGCTTCTTTGGAGCGTATTGCGTCCCGCGATTTTGTTTGCGCGATGTTGCCGCGATTCGGCAGGCGGAAATCACGGCAACATCGGTCGGCGTTTGGGGGGCTATTGCAAATCAACGGGCAACGCTAGGCGTCCCGCGATTTGCAATAATCTCCGGATCGCGGGCGGAACCGCGGCGGTTCTGCCCGCGATCCAAACGCTGACATGTGAATGCAGCCTAAATAAATATCTATAAGTGCTCTGCACGAGACACGAAGTGAAAAATCAACAAAGGTCAATTGATAAATAACTCACAGGGGATAAATAACAAGTGAATAAATGTGCAATTGTAACGGAATTAGCAATAAAGTGACTAGTGCAATTCACCCCCACTTAGCTATATGCCCAAAACAAAATGCCGTAAAGGATGGGCCACACCCCTACGTAATGTGCAAAAACAAGGACAGAAAAAGGTGGGGTTTTGTAGGCTCAAATGAGGTGGTCAAATTATCCAACGCCACACAATGATAAAGTTAAAATACATGTTTATTAATTTAGTTAGCATAAAAAGCATGAAACAACATGCCTAAAAGACACGCATACATATAACAGATATAAAATAAAATTGAAGAACACAAGGTAGGTAACCGGATAGTGGGATCTCAGTCAAAAAATATGGATATGGTCCCTGTACAGCCAACGCGTTTCGCTTGACTTCGCTTCTTCAGGGCTTAAGAGACCAGAGAACCAGCTAGTGTTCTATAGGTTATATAAAAGAATTTCAATAAATATATATATATATATATATATATATATATATATATATATAATGCATATTACATAACATAATGTATTTAAACATGTAGCAGCAGATATCACAAAAGACCAATTTAGTCACTATGATATTAGATAAATGTGTTGCATACTAACCCCAAGTGGTGCGGACCCGAAGGCCAGCAGAAATTCACAGATTGCAGTTGTATAGTAGACATGGACCATATATCCAAATTATAGTAATAATCACCTTATAAGGCGTACTAGTGCATATACTGTAAAGGTATCTATACGCTTCTATATGATATATGTATTTTGCTTTATTGTATCGTATAGGTCCAAATGCACTAGTATGTGATTATTCAGACGCCACCATAGAGAGAGCATATATAGCTTCCTGATGGAAAAACAAATAAACATAGAAGTTTTATAAGAAGGTGATCCTCAGATATAGGCATATGCATCCTACAGTGTGGTAACAGGGCGTAATTTACCTTTGTATTAGAATGTGCACGGTGGATTAGGCAGGTGATTATACCGATGGTATTCCCAGACACCCAGGTAATCTCATAGTCACATAGACACGGAGGAGTTATCAGAGAATATTGTGTTCAGTAGTCACAAGTGTCCTTTTAATAAGGGGAAGCATATCCCTAGGGCATAAAGAGATGTATGTCTAGTTATATTAAAGGGCGATTTAAGGAGTCTCTTATAGGAGTAAAAAGTTGATAATTGGCTTACCTATTCGTTTCTCTCCGGTCGCATATCCTGCCTATGTGGATCGCTATGTTATGCCTCTTATATAAGCGGTAGTTGCCGCCAAACATTCGGGCGTCCATTACCCGGAAGTATCGCAATCACGCCGGATGTGACGCAATCACGTCATATCCCCCGTATGTCGACTTTACTTCCTTCAACTACCGGAAATGATGTCATGGCTGCCCATAGTTTTTCTGTCCTTGTTTTAGCTATCTGCCCAATTGGGAAGCCAGAAGTCCATATAGTGATTATTGGTGCAAAGTCCAAAAAAATTGATTGGGTGGTTCTTGAGGTGATCCGATCTGGATGTGCAGGTGAGGAATCTAGTGCTCCCCTCTCAATTCAGCCCGTACTCACCAGAGCTATATACCCCTACAGGGGTGACCAGCGTGTTGTAATACAGGGATTCGATCCTATAAGGTAGAGATCCTGGACCCTGGTACCAATAGCTGCAGTCTTCCATTTAGATCATCTCTCAAGGGTAAATAATACACTCGATGGGGTCGGTGTAACATCAGCATCCAAAAATTATTTGAGGGTAGATCCAGACCATATATAAGGAAAAGAGCCTCATATAGTGAAGTATTGTAAAATATCTTTAGACTTTATTTAAGAAAGGTACTCACATCACAAAAGCAGGTAAACGAGCATGCATGTATTAGGGACCGCAACTTCCTCGTCTAGCGGTGGACTCCCGGAAGTCCAAGACAAAAGTAACTCCTCACTCCTGGATTTTTCCACCTCCACACTTCCGTAAATTGGGCAACAGAGACTCAGGACACAAGGTCCGAGGAGGATGGCCTCAAGGGGTTAGAGGTGTCTAAATCCCCACCCAGAATGGCATTATAATCTCCAGCCAGGAATAGAGGAAGGTGCATATAAGGAGCCAACATTACCAGGAGGTCATACAAGATCTGCAAATGGAAAGGTGGAGGATTACACATACAGACACCTACCATGGTCACTTGTGATACGTCTAACACCAAAATAACATAATGCCTTCCTGGATCAGAGACCACCCTCTGGACAGTGCAGGGTACATTTTTGCCAATCAAAATGGACACTTCCCTGGCATAGGAAGAATAGGACGCATGAAACATGCGTTGTATAAATGGCCTACGAAATGCCAGGACCTTGCTCCCGTCCACATGGGTCTCCTGTAGGAGGACAAGCTGCCTTCAGATATGTAAACTCTGCAGCTCTCTTAACTTTATCGTTAAGGCCCCTGATATTCCAGGACAATATTTTAACCGACATAGCCATGAGAATCTGTCGCATCACGTTGATGATCCCAAGGGATCAGATATTTGTAGAAGTATTTAGCTCTATGCTCTTAGGGACAGTATAGCAGTACATAGCAGAAAGAGAAAAAAATTATTCTTTCCTCCATGTTAGATATTTAACGGGGGCACCTGGAATCCATTATTAGAACAAACCCTGCTGTAACACCCAAACTGAAAACAACAACAAAAAAATGGCATCCAGCCTGATACCCCAAAAAATGGCATCCAGCCTGGTACCCAAAAAAAATGGCATCCAGCCAGGTACCGAAAACCCATAGCCAAAGGCATTGTACCATAGCTAGAACTGTTTGTAGAAGTCACTAAATCTGAAAAAGACAGACCCCATCCACAGGGAGAAGTCTTGCAAGATGTAGGACCAGTATGTACCTTTGAGGGTTAAGGTAGGCCCCACCCCTACAGTTAGGACGATGAGGAGAGTATCTGCAGGTTTAACTGGATAGTCACAGGAAACAGTAAAAGATTTGAAAAGCATAAAGGGCAAAAAGTCAAAGTGAGCAAACAGGTCAAAAAGCTCATGAAAGCAACTTACTGAAGACTTGCATCTATGTCGCAAATAGTGTATCCACTGGCAACAGGGGAACTGTTATTGTATATAGACAGTGCTACATGGAATCGAGCCAGTCAGCAGCATCCCCAGAAAATTCAAAAAAATTTTACAGCACCTTGATATTCAACCTGTAGCTTGCTTGGATACAGCATACTGTATTTCAGGCCCTTGTTTCGTAGGCACTTACGGATCTCGATGTAGGAACGCCACTTCTTCTGTGTCTCAACAGCGAAGTCAGGAAATAGCATAATCTTTGAATTTTCATAATGTAACTCTTCCTTCTTGCGCACCTCTGCCAGGATCCTATTTCTGACATGAAAATGTAGAATACGCACCAGAAATGGCTGTGGCGGGGGCCCCTGAAGTGTGAGAACCCATTGGCACTCTGTGGGCCCTCTCAACCACATAGGTGGTAGAGAAATCCAGCATTTGTAAGAGATCTTTGAAGAATTGCTCTGCAAACAGTGTGGGCTGCACCTGCGCCCCTTCTGCCCTCTCTGGGAGACCCACCACTCTGAAATTGTTTTGGAGCTGCCTATTCTCTGCATCTTCCATTTTTGTCGCCATCATGCTCACATGAGCCTCAAGCTCTGCTATTTGATTATTATGTATAGTAGCAGTGTCATCCACCTCAGAGATCCTGTCCTCAGCTCCTGTTAAATGGCTACGAATTTTGTCCAGGTCGTGCCTGATGAGAGTACACTCCGGGGCCAAATGATCAATGCGGAGCATCAAGGTAGCCATCTATAGCCTCAAGGATCAGCTTAGTGATGTCTGCACCCTTTGATTCCACCTCCAAAGGTGCAGACTCTGCAGCAGTGGATGGAGGAGGGTGAGAAGGCTGATCGGCACCTCAAGGCAACTGGGTACTGACCTCCATCCCCGCTGTGTGCTTACCCGTCATCTGAGTCTTCTGCTGGCGATGAGACTGCGGGACGGACGCTGATTTCGGGCCTGCCATCAGCCCACCATTAGCCATTAGCTTAGGGTGAGGGTTTACCCTGTGATGGATTCAGATATAGGCAGGATACAGAGGAGCTCCGAGGGAACACGTCCGACCTTGCATCATCTTGCACTTGTCATGTAAAATTTAAGTCATCTGTTTAAAAAAGAAAAGGTGGAGGGGGGAGTCTCCCTCGTGTATGTACAAGATGAGGCGCATTATATCACTGTAGCTGGGACTACTACAATAGATATACATTTATATGTCTATCGTTGCTGTTGGAGTTGTCTGTGTGCCCCTTTAAGACTGCTTTCAGCAGAGATCGGCCTCTCACAGGAAGTGGAAGTATTGGATTGTGGGAGATGTATTTCTGAATCGAGAGCAGACATGTTATCTGGATTGCTGAGAGAACTATTCTCCCAGAGAGCAACGGGGAAGTGAAGGTCCATGGGAGAGACTATAAACCTATCTGCTCCACAGTGTGAACTCTCTCTTTCTTCGGAGACCCAGTGAGTGTTGATCAGCCTGTGGTGTGAGTACAGGACTGGTGGTGGCTGAAGCCTAGTACACGAGGTGTGCGGAGCTCATCCTCAGGGGAGCGGATGCTGATAGCTACACTGTTGATGCTGTCACAGTATAGCTGAAGAGGAAGCAAATGGAGGCCAGACGGACAGCCTGAGGAAACAGAGTATCGCTCACTCCCTGACGCCGTAGCGTGGGAGAGCACATCGCCTGTCTTATAGGACCCTCACAAATGGACATCCGAAAGAGAGAGGGTGCCTGTGTGGAATCCTGACCACAAGTGTAAGCTTTCTCACCAACACACTGACCGCAGACACTATTGAACACATTACCTCCCTTGGGATTACAAATTATCACTTTGGAAAGTGATAAGAGCTCCAACTGCCGGTAAAGATTAGCAAGGCCTTGCTAGGAGAGGGGTGTTGACACTTGTTACATCTTAAAGGGGACACACTTAAATTTGTTTACAGCATTGCTAGTTAGAACATTAATAACACAAGGATAGCTCTAAGTTTTCCTTTAAGTTGACAATCAAAGTATTATTATAAAGGTCATCAGTCACTTTTGCAAATCTTATAGTATAGTTCTACTGAACCCTGCTGGTTTAGGTGGAATCTGGCTGACTGATAGAGTTATACCTGTTTATGCTTTAAGTAAACAGCAAAACCTTATTTACCTTGTGTCAGTGTGTCCTTAAAGGTATAAATATAATGTAGGAACCTCGAGTGTCAGGTGGGTTGGACAGTTCACAGGGTCACAGGAGTGCTGAGGAACACCCATCAACCAGCAGCCCTCAAGGGGACAGTGCTACATCACCAACGGCCAGCTTCCTCCTTCTCTACAGAATGGATTTCGGTAGTAATGATTAATGGGGAGGAATGGGGGAGGTACTGCTTTAACAAACGCTCATTTAGACTAAAGCTGGACATCAACAGTAGAGGGCTGTCAGATTGAGATGGCGAGCCTCTGCACTCACCAGTGCATCCTTAAAGTGGTTCTAAAGCCTTAAGGTTTTTCACCTTAATGCATTCTTTGCATTAAGGTGAAAAACCTTCTGTGCTTTAGCTCCCCCCCAGACCCCCCCCCCCCCCAATTTTTCTTACCTGAGCCAGATCCAGTGATGTGATGTGGCTCCAGCTGCTGTCGCTCTCCTCATTGAACAGATTGATAGTGGCGGGAGCCATTAGCTGTGACCAGGCACGTGCGGGGGGGGGGGGGGGGAGGTTGCTTGAGCACCTTCCCCTTTGCCCCTTGATGCCCAAAGTGCCCTTTTATCAAGGCAAACATCCCAAGTCTCCCACGAGGTGCGGGAGTTCCCCTGCATTTGGGCTGCGGCTCCCTGACACCTGCAAGTGTCGCGCAATGTCCCGGCTGCCTGGCTTTTAGCTGTCAGCGTATCCCTGAGTCTGAATGGAGCCGATGCTTCCTGTATAGTTCCGGCTCCTTCCTGTCACAGGCGGAGTGATACCAAATGCACTCCACCGGTGAGAGGAGAGATACAGGTAGCATCAGCTTTGCATGCACCTCTCCTCATACTTCTGCGTTGATGTGTGTCAGAGGAGCCAGCATTTCCCGCCAGCAGTACCCACGAGCAGGTACAGTAAACCGCAGTGCATCCGTGTAAAAGCAGCCTTAGGCCCCTTTCACGTGATTGGTCTGTGCATTAGCGTGTGTAAATTGTTGCAAAACGTTTTTTAATAGCTAGTTGTGTTCTGTCATAATAAAATGTCATGTCCTTGTTCATACATGTATGAACAAGGACATGACATTTTCTGGCTGCCTAAGTCACATGTGCTAGGGGTGCAACTAGCCCCCAGCACATCATTGTAAATATCCCAGCATGTGCAATGTTTGTGGCTCCTACATTTTTCTGCCCTATCAATATTGATACGCATATCAGGAAGGAATGCGTCACGATACATTGTTGTTTTGATATTTTGAACACAGCCCTAGTTAAAGCCCTGTTCCACGTGCCCCTTTTATACTTTGAGCACCTGCCCCTCCAAAGGTCTCTGTACGGCCCTGGCTGTGACAGGGGAGCAGGGAGCGAGTCCCGCTGTCTGTGTCAATGGGAGCGGGGAGTGAGTCCCACTGTCTGTGTCAATGGACGCGGCAGCGGGACTTGGAAATGAGCCAGCAAGGATGTCCCATGGAAGAGGAGGGGCCTGGAGTGGAGGAGGAGGCTGCTCTGTGCAAAAATATTACAGTGCACAGAGCAGGTAAGTATAGGCATGTTTGTTATTTTAAAAAAATAAAATAAAATGAATGTTTACAAACCACTTTAAAGCTCTCCATTCAGCATAAGCTTTCCAGATTCCAGAAAAATAGGTCTTAGCAGGAAGCATATCAGACCACTACACATCCACATCCACACAGAGAGCAATGGGCTTTCTCTGCAGCATGGTGGCAGGGGTAGACTTTCTACTACTTAGGCTTTAACACACTTAGAAGACAATTTATATAAACCACTTAAGGAGGTTGAAGTTTTACCCCCTTAATGACCAGGCCATTATTTGCGATACGGCACTGTGTTACGTTAACTGACAATTGTGGGGTCCTGTGCGATTGTACCCAAATAAAATTGATGTCCGTTTTCCCCACAAATAAAGCTTAATTTTGGTGGTATTTGATCACCTGTGCGATTTTTATTTGTTGTGCTATAAACAAAAAAGAGAAATGATTCTAAAAAAAAAAAAAAATTTTAATCATATTCTGCTACATATTTTTGGTAAGAAAAAATTACAATAAGTGTATATGCGCAAAAGTTATCGCATCTACAAACTAGGGGAAAGATTTGTGTCATTTTTATTTATTTTATATTTTTTACTAGTAATGGCAGTGTTCAGCGATTTTTAACAGGACTGCGTCCTTGCGGAGGACAGATCAGACACCTAACTGACACTTTTGACATTTTTGGGGGGACCAGTGTGACAACTATAGTAATCGGTGCTAAAAATATGCACTGTTACTGTACTAAGGGGAAGGAGATAACACCAGGGGCAACCAAAGGGTTAAATGTATGCCTAGAGGATGCTTTCTAACTATGTGGGGGATGTACTTACTGGATGAACACAGAGACTCGTGTTCCTAAATAGAAGGAACACAGGATCCCTATGTTCATCACTGACAGAACAGTGGTCTGCCTTGTTTACTGTCTCCATGGGGAGCGAACGCGGGTGGCCGGTGGACATCGCGTCCGCTGGACCTGCTTATTGGCTCCCCCTCCACCCTTTAGCGCATGTGCATGCCTCCGTCTGCCCCACTATCTGTTACACTAAGCGATGTACAGGTGTTAAGCGATGTTTCGCATAACAGAGCCAGTGGCTGCTCGGCAAGTTGTTAAAGTTGAACCTCAGGCAGATATGAAAAATACACCAGTTAATGCAGTATTGCTCAATGTCTGTTCATACACAGCTAGCAGCAGTACTTGAATTGGATTTTTATAAGCCCCTTTTGCCCCTCTCCCCCAGGCTGGGAGGGGGGCAATCTGAGCCATTTGGCTCTGTTGCATGCTGTCTAATAATCAGGCTATGGGCAGGGAAATTACATCACTGTTTAATTAGGACAAAAATACATCCAAGAATAAAACTCTAATATATTGCAGCTTACTAGTCCTTAGATGTGCTTTCTGCATAAGTTTTGTTATTTTCAGGCTGTTTTTATCTTTATTTTCTCCTGGTGATCCTGCCGGTAACACACTTCCTGTCACTTCCAGTAACACATTTCCTGTCCCAGGGGGACAATACATACTCATAGTACTATATCTGTGCAGGCACAGCATTGTCACCCTATAAAAGGAAGTATTCGGACTACAGTACCCCCTCTCCTCTTCTCAATAACACAAGAGGAGGTGTTTTATAGTCCATGGGCAAAGCTTGGAACAGTAATAACTGATGAGAGAGAGTGCAGTAGAGGTCAAGATCACATTTCATTATCAGTTAACTTTATTTCTGGTAGGATCAATGATTATTCAGGTATTTTTTACACATATCAACAATATACAACAAAAATACACTTTCAATGGTATATTAAACAGACTAAAAAGGTGCAAATGAGAGAGGTTCATTGTTAGGCTGTACATATTGATATTGTACACATGAACTCTATCAGAGAAAGTTTTGTCATTGTCCAGGCAGAAGTGTAGAACTCAAAAAAGTTGTTACGCAGAAATACAAAAAATTTGCAATAATCCCCCGCTCACACCAGTGCGACTTGCCATGCGATGTGACAGGTTCAAATTGCATGACAAGTGGCACCCTATTGTCGGCAATAGAACTGTTCAAACCGGTGCGACTCCAACTTTGCAGTGCCGCACGATTTAAAAAAAAAATTCTGCGCTATTTTTTGCGATTTTAGGTGCGACTTGCATGGACAATTGTGCCTGAAGTTGCACAAGTGTCTGTTAAGTCGCACCTGAAGTCGCACTGACCTGCGGCTTTGAAATTGTGGGACTTTAAATGAAGTTGCATGATTTCAAAGTCGCAGTCAAAGGTCTGTACACCACTATTTTCTACACCTTTAACCAACCAACAATTGATTATTTTTTAGGATGTCTAAACCCCTCCGCAGCATATCAATCTGTTATCTATCAGAAAAAGTTTTGTTACTGTGCTGGCAGAGGTTTAGGAATCACAAAAGTGGCTGCACAGAAATACAAACCCCCTTGTCAGAGAAGACATCCCCAGCGTACAAAAAGCAGAAAATGTTGCACTGTCTATAATCTATGCGAATACAAATTGTGTAAAGTTCCAAGAAAAAAATAAACAGTAGAAGACGTTATTAAAAACGTCATGCTATGTGCCTTAAATTCTTAATCAGTGATACCACTCCGAAATTGCAATATAAAACATGCAAAAATATTGTAACTAAAGCCCCGTACACACGTGCAGATTGTCAGCCGAAAAGATTCGGCCGACGACCAATCGGCCGATTTTCGGCTTGTTAGTATGATGCTTCCGACAGCCGACAGCGCACTTTCGGCCGAACAGAATCTGTCGTGCAAGCATTAAAATTTTTGTATGCCGACACCAGAACGGCCGATTGTTCGCCAGTCAGTACAGAATTCGGCCGACAGACAACAGATTTGCAAGACTGGGCATGCTCAGAAAAAAAAAAAAGACAAGGAAAGTTAACCATCACATGACATCACTTCTGCAGTCGGCTGGTGTTGGCTGACAAAATTCGTGTGCAGTCTTTTGCAGTTTTCAACAGACAAGACAGCCCTGGACAAAAGACGGCCGATCGTTCAGCCGACGATCGGTACGTGTGTACGGGGCTTAAGAAAGAAGAAATCAATCAAATCCAAACTTGATAGTCCACAGGTGCACTTATATTCCTTATTCCGAAGTGTTCACACACCAGTGCTCCCTGATTCTAGGAAAGATTGGCCTCTTACCAGAAAATTTGATCTCAATTGGGTCTACCCATGCCTTAATGAGTGTCACACCTCACTCCAGGTGTAAGTGGCAATATCCTCTGGTAATGGCTCCTATGTTTGCAGCTGGATGCTCGAACCGGATAGTGTGGAGTAAAATGACAAAGGGAGAGCTCTCATTGCTCAATGTAGTATAAAATCAACGATTATTTATTTAAAAAGTTACTCACAAGATTGCAGTAAAGATAGGCAGTTTGTTAATACACTCGTCTACAGCCTCGGCGGGCGTGCTGACTTCACCGCTATTTCCTCCGCCCGGCGTACGTTTTGTTGTAATAGACGTCCTCGATGGGGCAATGGGGATGATCCCCAGTGGATATACTGTATGTCACCTGTGTTTTTAACTGTTTTCCAGGAGTTCACCTTTAAGTTGCATATATGTATATAATATTTATCATACAATTATAATTTCCTTTAAGGTCCGGTTCACACTGATGCGATGCGGGAAGGCTGCGAACTCGCAGCCTGTTCCCGCATCGCACACGCACCCCCAGCAGTTCACACTGCCATATGCGATACGCTGGGGGTGTCAATGTAATCTTAACGACACCCCCAGTTTGATCGCATATCGCAGTGCGATCGTGCAGTTCGCACAGGATCGGATCGCACAAGTGTGAACCGCTGTGCGATCCAATCCTGATGCGGCTGCAAAAATGCCTCCTGTGCGTGTTTGCTGCGGGTGCGATGCGAATTTAGCCATACAGTTTGTATGGCTAAACTCGCACCGCACAGCCGATCGCATGTAATGTCGGAGCAGTGCGCTCCGACATTACATGCGAACCCCGCACACGCACAAGTGTGAACCGGGGCTTAAGGAAAGAGCTGGAAGGAAATTTGTGCTTTTGTGAAGGAAAATAAAAGCAGCCAAGCTAAAAGGTAAGAGTCTGCTGTCTGATGGCCTAATTACATTTTTTTTTTTTATTGAAAAAGACAAATAAATATTTAAATTATTCTATGAAAATGTTGTTCCTTAAAACATAAACATCAGTTAAAACGCCTTCATTGTTTAGATTATCTATTTTCCAGGCTATCTCTCTTACTCTTTTCTGAGGTTTGATACATGTAATAAAATCCTCCACTTATCCTATTGAATCTGTCATTGAGAGTGACATTTCAATCAAATTTAACGTTCTTATTGCGTGAATCAATTTTTTGTAAAACTCTTCAAATCACAAAGTGTAGAATCATTCTCACTTGAACTAGAATGTACAGGATAATCCTTGTTTAATCTGAAAATGTAGAATTCCTTCTCAGCAAGTCAATAAGGTAACTTTTCTTTGTACAAAATCGCAAATGGTCTTGGTGCAACCAGAGTAATAAACGTCCTTACTTACAGTATATACAGTCAGGTCCATAAATATTGGGACATTGACACAATTCTAATCTTTTTTGGCTCTATACACCAACACAATGGATTTGAAATGAAACAAATTGGCTCATATTCAGCCAAATGCTTCAGAACTCATTGGATGGCACTTCGCAGTGCAGATGGACAATGACCCAAAGCATACTGCAAAAGCAACCAAAGAGTTTTTTAAGGGAAAGAAGTGGAATTTTATGCAATGGCCAAGTCAATCACCTGACCTGAATCCGATTGAGTATGCATTTCACTTGCTGAAGACAAAACTGAAGGGAAAATGCCCCAGGAACAAGCAAGAACTGAAGACAGTTGCAGTAGAGGCCTGGCAGAGCATCACCAGGGATGAAACCCAGCGTCTGGTGATGTCTATGCGTTCCAGACTTCAGGCTGTAATTGACTACAAAGGATTTGCAACCAAGTATTAAAAAGTGAAAGTTTGATTTATGATTGTTAATCTGTCCCATTACTTTTGGTCCCTTAAAAAGTGGGAGGCACATATGCAAACTGTTGTAATTTCTACACCGTTCACCTTATTTGGATGTAAATACTCTCAAATTAAAGCTGAACGTCTGCAGTTAAAGCACATCTTGTTTGTTTCATTTCAAATCCATTGTGGTGGTGTATAGAGCCAAAAAGATTAGAATTGTGTCGATGTCCCAATATTTATTGACCTGACTGTATTTTAAACAGCCTTCTTCGTACTCCTGAATACAGGCTCCTACTTGTTGGTGTAAGTGTTTGCGACCTCATTTTTGTAGGAATTCGATTCTACAACCTTATACGTGTACACATTAGATTGTGCAAGCTCGAGCTTGTAGGTATTAGCTTTTTCAACCTCATTCTTGTAGGGATTAGATTGTACAACCTCATTCATGTATATATTCGAATTTACAAACTTGTTCTTGTAAAAATTAGATTGTACAACCTTCTTTTCGAAAGGATTAGATTGTGCAACTTCCTTCTTGTAGAAATTAGATTATACAACCTTATACATGTACGTAGTGGAGTAGCGTGGGGGGTGCAGGGGGGGCCGGCCGCACCGGGCGCAACATCTGGGGGGGGGGGGCGCATTCCCACAGTGTCACTCTGTCTGACACGGTATCACACGCTGTCTGCGGTTGCCGCCATGTTTAGGCTGGGAGATGTCCAGCGGGCGCCCTATGGATGAAAATGGCGGGGCGGGGCGGAGCTGGAGTGTGCCTCACCTGTCCGTTGGCGTAGGGTGGCGCTGCGGCGCATGTGGAAATGTTGCAAGCCAAGCCCCGCCTGTGCTGCCACTCCTACAATCGGCCGCATGTTCAGAAGAGCTCAGTCAGCTCAGCGAGTGAATCAGCAGCCTGGAGCTGTCACAGAGTCAGTAATCATTCATCTATCTATGTTTCCCTGTTGTTGTGGCACTCAGCCAGTCATTGTGAGAGGTGAGATGAGACCATTGGGGGGCAGCCTGGACTGGAGTGGAGAGCCCTCCCTATGTATAAAGTAGTGCAGTGGGCAGTGTAGTATAGTGGACAGTGCAGCGTAGTGGGCAGTGTAGTGTAGTGGACAGTGCAGCTTAGTGGGCAGTGTAGTGTGGTGTGTAGTGTAGTGTAGTGGGCAGTGTATCGTAGTGTAGTGTAGTGTGTAGTGCAGTGGACAGTGTAGTGTAGTGGGCAGTGTAGTGTAGTGGACAGTGTAGTGTAGTGGGCAGTGTAGTGGACAGTGTAGTGTAGTGGGCAGTGTAGTGTGTAGTGTAGTGGGCAGTGTAGTGGACAGTGTAGTGTAGTGGGCAGTGTAGTGTAGTGTGTAGTGTAGTGTAGTGGGCAGTGTAGTGGACAGTGTAGTGTAGTGGGCAGTGTAGTGGGCAGAGTAGTGTAGTGTGCAGTGTAGTGTAGTGTGTAGTGTAGTGGGCAGTGTAGTGTAGTGGACAGTGTAGTGTAGTGTAGTGTAGTGGGCAGTGTACTAGACAGTGTAGTGTAGTGCAGTGGGCAGTGTAGTGTAGTGTAGTGGGTAGTGCAGTGCAGTGGGCAGTGTAGTGTAGTGGACAGTGTAGTTTAGTGGGCAGTGTAGTGTAGTGGACAGTGTAGTGTAGTGGGCAGTGTAGTGTAGTGGACAGTGTAGTGTAGTGGGCAGTGTATTGTAGTGGGCAGTGTATTGTAGTGTAGTGGGCAGTGTAGTGTAGTGGACAGTGTAGTGTAGTGGATAGTGTAGCGTAGTGGGCAGTGTAGTGGGCAGTTTAGTGTAGTGTGTAGTGGAGTGGGCAGTGTAGTGTAGTGGGCAGTATAGTGTAGTGTAGTGAACAGTGTAGTGTGGTGGGCAGTGTAGTGTAGTGGACAGTGTAGTGTAGTGGGCAGTGTAGTGTAGTGTAGTGCAGTGAGCAGTGTATTGTAGTGTAGTGTAGTGGACAGTGTAGTGTAGTGGGCAGTGTAGTGTAGTGGACAGTGTAGTGTAGTATAGTGGGCAGTGTAGTGCAGTGGGCAGTGTATCGTAGTGTAGTGTAGTGGGTAGTGCAGTGGGCAGTGTAGTGTAGTGGGTAGTGTAGTGCAGTGGGCAGTGTATTGGGAAGTGTAGTGCAGTAGGCAGTGTAGTGCAGTGGGCAGTGTAGTGTAGTGGGCAGTGTAGTGTAGTGTAGTGGTCAGGTAGAGAATCAGGTAGGTCAGTGTAAGGGTCAGTGTCGTGGACAGGTAGGTCAGTATAGAGGCAGCGCTGTATCTAGGCCTAGGCCGACAAGGCCCAGGCCTAGGGCGGCACTTTGCGGGGGGGCGGCAAAAAAGCCGCCCCCCCCTGCACGAACTCCCCCCCAACCCGTCCTCCCGGGACCCACCGCGTACCGGCAATGTTCTGCATCCTTCCCGCGGCCGCCCTCCGCCGCACACAAGCAGTGACAGACAGTCCCAGGCGGCCGGCGGCTTGAATAAGTAAACACACTTGCGGCTTGTTTCACTGCAGTCTGAAGCTGCTGAAGGGGCGGCGTCGCGGCGACGTACTTTGCCAGAGGGGAGGGAGGGGAGGGACAGTGTCACGGTCCCCATAGATGCTTCTCCTAATTTAGGTGGTGGGGCGGAGCCTAATTCTCCGCCCACCCTCCTCCGCGTGGCCGCCATCCCTGCACATCCATTCCCGAGAGGACGAGGAGAGACCGAGAGAGACAGCACTACTTTGCAGGGGATAGAGTCTGAGACTGAGTGAGAGCAGTCTCAGAGCACGGAGCAGAGGAGAACCCGGGAACCCCCAGGCCAGGACAGCAGGAGCAGCGAGCAGGTACTGTGCTGCAGCCTGCAGCTGTTCACTGACTGTAGTACATTTTAATAGAATGTAAACTGTTTAATGACGTTGCATTGTGATTTCATCAAGTGTTTCATGCATGCTGAAATCAATGAAAAATCATTAAACAGTTTACATTCTGTTAAGGTTCATGTACTGTTAAGTACATTCTGTTAAGGTTCCCCTGGCTGTCGCGGCACTGAAGGTGGTGGCATGCAAGGGTGGTCCTATAATTCACACCATTGATCCTGCATGATTGCACTTTGGACTCCTCATGAATGCACCTTGAAATGCTCTATGCACTTTATTAATGGACTCTTATGGATGTGATTTTATTTATTTATCTCATATTTATGCATCTTATCAGATCCAGTTATTTTGAGTAATCACATTGTATTGGCACTTGTCAGTGTGTTATAGTGGGACGTCATCACGGTCACCATCCCTGCGCTACTGAAATTCCAGTTAAAGAGCCAGTTCTTTTTTGGTAAATTTTATTTTACATGCTGTGAAATTATTAGGCCCCTTTCACACTATCCATCCGTCGGACAGATTCCGTTTTTCTCAGCGGGGGATCGAGCCGCTGATCCCCTGCTGAGCAGCAGGAGGACAGCTGTGTCTCTGCGCTGTGTGCGGAGACACAGCTGTCAGTTCCCCATGCATCTCTATGGGGGAAATCGGATGGAAACGGACCGTCTGTCCGTTCTCATCCGATCCGATCCGCTGGATGGATGGAAAATAGGGTACAAATACAAAACAATAAAATATACAAGTAGGCACTTGGTACCCACTTTTAATGTACAGAGAGGAAGAGGTTGGGCCTAAACAGGAATGGGCGTGGTTTGCAGATGACAGGGCGGGTCTTAAACAGGAAGGGGTGTGGCCTTGACAGGAAGGGGTGGATCATATTTAAATTAGGGGGTGCACGAGATTAGTCAGGCCTAGGGCAGCACAAAACCTAAATACACCACTGTATAGAGGTCAGTGTAGTGGCCAGAACAGGAATCAGTTATGTTAGCACAGTGGACTGGTAGGTCAGTATAGGAATCAGGCTGGTCAGTACTATTGTAGGATGAGACTAGGGAGTGCTAAAAGTCCGCAGGTTAGGGGGCGCAAATTACTTGTCTTGCCCCGGGCATTGACAACCCACGCTACGCCACTGCATGTACGCATTTGATTATTCCAGCTTGCGCTTGCAGGTATTAGATTGTGAAACCTCTTTCTTGTAGGAATTTGGTTGTACAACCTCATTTATGTACAGTATGTATTAGCGTTTGAAAACTTGTTCTTGTAGAAATTTGATTAGATTGTACAAAATTCTTATTGCAGGAATTAGATTGTACAACTTCCTTCTTGTAGGAATTAGATTGTACAACCTCTTTCTTATATTACATTGTACAACCTCCTGCTTGCAGGAATTAGATCGTACAACCTTTGCTTTTGTAGGGATTAGATTGTACAACCTTCAGCTCGGTTCACACCCATGCGTTTTTTAGTGCTTTTTGCAGAAATGCATTACAGTCCATTTACCATGGTTTCCTATGGGACACGTTCATATCTATGCTTTTTTCAGCTGCTGCCATTTTGGAAAGGTTTCGGGACTTTTTTAAAAGCTAAACTGTGTGTTTTTGGTTCAATAGACTTCAATGGAGAAGCTGCAGAAAAGCATGTAGTATGTGTTGCCGCGATTTCGCTGAAATTTGCGTAATCCACCTGACAACAAATTGGCAAAATAAAAGCATAAAAAATGTAAAACACATTAAAAAATTTGCAAAAAATGCATCAAAAACGTGTGCAAAAAAAAAAAAAATGCAAACTGCACCGCAAAAAGCACTGTAGAAACAGATCAAACTGCAATGGTGTGAACCAAACTTTCTTCTAGTAGAAATTAGATTGTGAAACCTCCTTCCTGCAGGAATTAGATTGCACAACCCTGTTCTTGTGGGTACACACGGGCCAAATGTCGAGAGAAAGCGGCTGGTTAAAAAAAACATTTGGCCCATGTGTATGTCGGTCTGTCTGACGTGCATTCTGGAAAACCAGCATCTGACCAACTCCCAAACAGCGCTCTTGGCCAATGGCAGAGAGCGCTGATCGTAGTGTTCTGGCAGAACTTAAACACACAACAGCTCAGCGGGGGAGATCGCTGAACTAACCGACTGGAGCTGACAGTTTTTTTAGTTCAACCTGCGGGGTTGAACGAAAAAAAAACCTAATAGTGTGTACCCAGCTTTAGATTGTACATTCTTGTTCTTGTAGTAATTAGGCTGTGCATCCTTGTTCATGTAGGTATTCAGTTGTCCGCATTCTTGTTGGAATTAAATTGTACAACCCTGTTCTGGTAGGTATTAGATTGTATCCTTGTTTTTGTTGTAATTAGGTTGTGCATCCTTGTTCTTGTAGGCTTTTAGGTTGTCCATGTTCTTTTGGGAATTAGATTGTACATCCTCATTCCTTTAGTAATTTGGTTGTGTATCCTTGTTCATGTAGGTACTAGATTGCCCGTGTTCTTGTAGGAATTAGATTGTACACCCTCGTTCTAGTAGGGATTACATTCTACATCCGCAAAGTGGTAGGTATTAGATTGTACAACCTATTTCTTGTTAAAAGTTAAATTGTGCATCCTTGTTCCTGTAGGGATTAGATTGTGCATCCTCAGTCTTGCAGGTATTAGATTCAGCAACCCCTCTCTTTCCAGGATGGATTCAATTGTGCAACCTTTGTTCTTGTAGGGATAAAAATATGTGCAACCTCATTCTTGCAAGGATTAGATTGTACAACCTTGTTCTTGCAGATATTAGATTGTAGAGATTAGATTGTGCATCCTCAGTCTTGCAGGTATTAGATTGTGCAACCTCTTTCTTGTAGGGATGGAATAAATTGTACAACCTTGTTTTTGTAGGGATTGGATTGTACAACCTTGTTTTTGTAGATATTAGATTTGATTGTACAACCTCAGTCTTGTGGCTATTAGATAGTACAACCTTGCTCTTGTAGTAATTAGATAATACAATCTTGATTTTTTATAGGAATCAGATGGTACATCCACTATCTTGTAAGCGTACATAAACTTGTTTTTGTAGGAATTAAATTGTGCCTTCTTGTAGTAATTAGATTGTGAAACTGTGTTCTTGTAGAAATTAGCTTGCCCAATCTCATTCTTGTCAGTTCCAGAGTCTACAGCTTCCTTTCTCATGTATTTTTAATGCACAGATTCTATAGTGATAGAGTATTGTACATGTTCCTTCTTGGTGGTATATTAATGTGCAAACTCTTCCCTGTAGCCATGAGATTGAGCAATTTAATTCTTGCCTGTTTCAGAGTGGTCACCTTCTTTAGCTATGTATTTTTAATGCACAAACTCCTTAGGGGTGGAATAGTATACAGGCTTGGAGGTGTCAGAGTGTGAAAACTCCTTTCTGTAGAAATTAGATTGTGAATGCTTATTCCTGTTGGATGCAGATAATTCATTATCCTTACGGATATATTTTGAATGGACAAAGCTGTTTGTGATGGAATGGTGGAAAGGTTTCTCCTTGGTGGAATCGGGTTGTGAAACCTCCTTCCTGTAAAAATTAGTCCGTTCAACTTAATTCTTGTTGGAATCAATTTTCTCAGTTTCCTTACCATTGTAGATAGAGAGATCAGCCACCTTCTCTATGGACGACTTCTTAATAAAATTAAAGTGTGCAGGATCGTTCTTGATGTAATTAGAAGAAATAGTTTCCCTTTCAGTGTAAGAAGAATACACGGGCTTCTTCCATGTGTGATTAAGATGTATCGCTTCCTTTGTGATGTCATTATACTCTATATGTTGCTTTTTGCAGATCTGAGAGTATGTCATACTCTTGTTAATGGAGTCAAAGTTTGCAGAATCTTCTTTGCAGTAGTTCTTTTTCAGTGTGTGTTGCTGTGTTAGCTGGTTTGGACCCAGCGCCTTTATTTGTTCCCCAAGAACAAGGATGATTTTCAAAACCAGCCAAATCACGTTAAGTATAGTCAGCAAGAAATATGCCACCGCCTCAAGGGCCTCCCAGAGAGATGCCAGAACATGGGAGATGGTTTTGAATATTTTGCTCAGTGCCATGAGAAAGTCCAAGATAAGCATTTTCATGTGATTGGCACTTTGACGAAATTCCAGCCATAAGGCTTCAAATGTGCTCGGGGGAGTGAAATATTTCATTTTGATTTTTCTAAAGCTTCTACGGGCCCCAGAATTCATGGTTTGAAGACCACAGTGGAGCAGTTGAATGTATATAAAAGGTAGCTGAAAATATAAATGATGGTAAAATTATTTCATACATAAAAGGATTTTGCAGTAAAGTTTATAAACTTAGCTGAGATAAAGATTAACCACCTCTCTCTCTCTTCCTTGTCTCTCTGTCAGTCATTTTATCTTTTGTTATCTCCCTTTCTTATATTCCCACCCCTCTTTATCTCTCCTTCCCATTTTCTCTCTTGCTCTCTTTCTTTCTTTCTCTTCCTCCTCTATCTTTCCTCCTCATTTGCTCTCTCTTCCAACCTCACCTAGCGGCTAGCGTTCTTTCTTTTCTCTTTGCACTCTTCTCCTCCTCCCCTTTTATCTCTCTCTCTTTATATATATAAATGCAAGATTATCCTTTATCCAGATTCAGGGGCAAGTCCCTTTAACTCAACTCCCCACAATCCTCTGGGCTCCCAGCATCCCCTGTGCTACTGGACAAACCCAGGGAGTATGAATGCCAGCTCCTCCCAGCTTCCTGTGCTCAGAGAGATCCTGCCTGATGGGATAGCAGTGACTGGGCAAGTGAGCTGTCCCCAGGTGCTGGGTCCCCACCTGATAAGTCTGGTGTGCAGGCCACCAGCAGTGAGCACAAGAGCACGCAGCATCTGTCCAAGTATAACCATACTGTGCACTCAGCAACTGGTCACTCTCTTTACCATGTGATGTTTGGCCGTAGTCTTGGGGGACCCACAGATCTATGGGATGTTGTCCCCACTGAAGAGCTGGAGTATACTCCAGCATCCTGGATTCAAGAGTGGAGGCGATGCCTGTCAGAAGTCTAACAGTTCATAAAGGATCGAAATTGGGTGGAACAAGAAGAGTCAGGAACGGAGGTCTATGACCTGAAACCTGGAGACAGGGTCCTGATCTGGCGCAAAGGTGCACATCAGCAGGGTAAGCTACAAACTCCATGGAGGAAAGTGCCTGGAGTTGTGTTACGGCAACCCATCCCAGGAGTACCAGTCTATGACATCCAGAAGGAAAGTACTCAAGAATTAGGGATGATCGAACTTTTGAAAAGTTCGATTCGACCAGAACACCCGAACTTCCCGAAAGTTCGGGTCCGGATTCCAGAACCCCATTGAAATCAATGGGATCGAACTTCGGTAATCAAAAAACACCATTTTGAAGCCCTAAAACCCAATAAATGCCCCTAAAAAGTGCCTAGGCTTCTGGGTCATGCCCCAGGGACTATTAATCACACAAAAAAAGTTCTTAAAAATTGTCGTTTTTGATAGAGAGACAATTATTGAAAAAATTATTGGAAAAAAAAATGAGATTTCTTTGGATTTAGTGACTGGGGGGTCTAAAAAGTGTACCTGTGAAGATTCAGCTCTGTAGCATGTCCAGAACCAGAAAAAAAAAGATCATTTTTCTTAGACTTTTTATTAGCGCAGGGATGTGGCTCCGCTCCTATCACACCTATATGTGGGTATGTGTATATATACATATGTGTGTGTGTGTGTGTGTGTGTGTGTGTGTATATATACCCCTACACAGAAGTTCAGATGTTATGCCTGCCTCCAAAGACGCCCAAAAAATGCCCAATAAACGCCTGCAACAACACACCTGGGCGTTTTTGTTGCAGGCGTTTATTGGGCATTTTTTTGGCCGTCTTTGGAGGCAGGCATAACATCTGAACTTCTGTATAGGGGTATATGTACACACACACATATATGTATATATACACATACACACATATAGGTGTGAAAGTAGCGGAACCCCATCCATGCAAATAATTTCATTAGCGCGTGGATGGGGTTCCGCTACTTTCACACCTATATGTGTGTAGGTGTATATATACATATTTGTGTGTGTGTACATATACCCCTATACAGAAGTTCAGATGTTATGCCTGCCTCCAAAGACGCCCAAAAAATGCCCAA
The DNA here is from genome assembly GCF_965119305.1 of Pelophylax lessonae. Taxonomy (NCBI): domain Eukaryota; kingdom Metazoa; phylum Chordata; class Amphibia; order Anura; family Ranidae; genus Pelophylax; species Pelophylax lessonae. Next base: position 507,138,132 of record NC_138771.1, on the reverse strand, counting down.
TAAACGCCTGCAACAAAAACGCCCAGGTGTGTTGTTGCAGGCATTTATTGGGCATTTTTTGGGCGTCTTTGGAGGCAGGCATAACATCTGAACTTCTGTATAGGGGTATATATACACACACACATATATGTATATATACACCTACACACATATAGGTGTGATAGGAGCGGAGCCACATCCCTGCAAATAATTTCATTAGCGCGTGGATGGGGTTCCGCTACTTTCATACCTATATGTGTGTAAGTGTATATATACATATTTGTGTGTGTGTATATATACCCCTACACAGAAGTTCAGATGTTATGCCTGCCTCCAAAGACGCCCAAAAAATGCCCAATAAACGTCTGCAACAAAAACACCCAGGTGTGTTGTTGCAGGCGTTTATT